>NC_064860.1:62790878-63043378 GCF_024139225.1 Suncus etruscus | reverse complement strand
CTTTCTCTCTCTCTTTTTATCTATCTTTCTTCATCCTTCTTTCTTTTTTTCTTTCATCATTTTTCTTTCTTTCTTTCATCTTTTTCCTTCCTTCCTTTTCCATCCTTCCTTCCTTCTATCCTTCCTCCCTTTCTTTCCTTCCCTCCTTTCTTTCTTTCTTCCTTCCTTCCTTCCTTCCTTCCTTCCTTTCTCCTTCCTTCCTGCCTGCCTTTCTTCCTTTCTCACTCGCTCTCTATTCCTTTCTTTTCTTTCTTTCTTTCTTTCTTTCTTTCTTTCTTTCTTTCTTTCTTTCTTTCTTTCTTTCTTTCTTTCTTTCTTTCTTTCTTTCGTCTTTCTTTCCTCTCTTTCTATCTTTCTTTCTTTCTTTCTTCATCCTTCTTTCTTTTTTCTTTCATCATTTTTCTTTCATTTTTCTTTCTTTCTTTCTTTCTTTCTTTCTTTTCCTTTCATCTTTTTCCTTCCTTCCTTTTTCCATCCTTCCTTCCTTCTATCCTTCCTTCCTTCCTTTCTTTCCTTCCCTCCTTCCTTCCTTCCTTCCTTCCTTCCTTCCTTCCTTCCTTCCTTTCTTTCTCCTTCCTTCCTTCTTGCCTGCCTTTCTTCCTTTCTCACTCGCTCTTTAGTTTTCTTTCTCTTTTCTTTCTTTCTTTCTTTCTTTCTTTCTTTCTTTCTTTCTTTCTTTCTTTCTTTCTTTCTTTCTTTCATCATTTCTTCATTTCTTTATTTTTCTTCTTTCTATTTTTTCTTTCTATTCTTCCTTCCTTCCCTTCTTTCTTTCTTTTTTTCCTTCCTTTCTTCCTTTCTTTTTTTCTTTCTTATTTTCCTCCTTTTACCAACGAAATTACAGGGTTTGAATTATTTTGTTTTGCCTCATAAAATGAAATGGAAAAATAAGTTAATGTACCAGGAGCAAACAAAGAGTCTTAGGAACACTGAATAAAAATAAAAAAATAAATTATCAGACCCAAACTCAAAGTCATCAACAACAGAATCAAGATACCTAATCTACATCAAGTTATATACTAAGGGGCCTAAAAATGTGGGAAGTATAGGATGCATGCTGAGAACAGGGGTGGAGGGAGGACAACACTGGTGGTGGGAATGGCCCTGATTCATTGTCACTTTGTACCTTAAATTTAACTGTGACTTTAATTCACATTGGTTACAATAAAAAAAAATTTAAAGCCTATATCAGGTATAAAAATTTAGAGGTTATATGAAAATAAAAATAACAAACAAAGATCAATTCCTTACTCTGATAGTTTTCTAATTACTTTTCCAGTACATTCAATTGAGTACAAATTGTCAATACATATTATTTACTTTAAATGTGTGACTAAGGAGGCTAGAGCTAATGCCTTGAATATTGTCTACATGGGTCTATCTGGATCTACCTGTGTTCAGTCCCTAGGACTATATATGATACTCCAAGTCACTATGCATGATCCCAGAGGGCAGAACCAGGAATAATCCTTGACCCCCAAACAAAGCAAAACAAAGCAAAAAATTGTGTAACTAGGTTGTATGCACAGAGAAAAACAGGAGATTGAAGACACTATACATTTTTAATATAATTCTACCTAGTATTTAAAATAAAATCAGTCATATACTTATTTACTTATTTTCCTTAAAGTTAAATAGGATGCTTAATAAATCACATATTTGTGCTCACATATTGTGATCCATGATATCAAAAAAATATAAAATTCACCTTACATCTAGAAAAGGCACTGCATTACTGAGTTAATTAAAAACCAAATTGAAGGGCATTGATCCTGTCAAATATTCTTATATTCCATTTTATCAAGTTTTGCTGTACATGCGTCAAAGGAGATGTTGTATATGAAAAAGCTATTTCTCATGTAGAGATTGATGTATAAAATATTATCTAATAAATCACACTTTAATATATGAAAGTTTTGGTACAGTTTTCCTTAAAGCAACATTTTTGACTTTAATGATATAGCTTAATATTGCATTCCGAAAGTATAATACACTTTGTATTTAGAATTTCTAAAACATGCCAATGTAAACCAATAATTTATTACCCACATAGGCTTTCCATTAGAGTGAATGGATGTTGGTTGTCATCTGAATTTATATCTCCCAAATGACTGCTTATTCTCTCAAGGTAGATGTAAAATAAATTAAAACTTGATGTATTCATAGTCCCTTGTTGCTAGAAATTTTGTTGCTAATAATTATTTAAAATAGAAATTAAATATTTCTGAATATAAAGTGATTTATAATTGAGCAGCAGAGTTTGGAATTACTCTGAAATCTCTTCTACAGTAGAAAATTAGTCCTTACACCAAGTTACAGGGCTACAATAGTGAACAGGAAGATATTTCATTTTAAAATTTTATTTGAGAACACAATTGACACATATATGCCATTTTACTATTTCTTCAGAATTTAATTTTCTTTCAATTTTTTTAATTATTTCTCATCAATGTTGTTTCCCTTGTTTTTCTATATTTCCTTCCAAACCCTTATTTTCTGTATATAGAAATACAGAGTGCACCCAAAAACCTGTGACTCTAGGTGTATTACTTTTACAAGCATGCCCAAATTGTTTGAGAAGTTGGAGAGTGGGGCTGGTGAGGTGACACTAGAGGTAAGGTGTCTGCCTTGCAAGCCAAGGAAGGACCGCGGTTTGATCCCTCAGCATCCCATATGGTCCCCCCAAGCCAGGGTCTATTTTCGAGTGCTTATCCAGGAGTAACCCCTGAGCATCAAACGGGTGTGGCCCAAAAAACAAAAATAAATAAATAAAGAGAAGTTGGAGAGTAACATTTGTGATAAACATACTTAAAAACTGAGTAAACAATATAAAAATTCAAGATGTGCTTTGAAATGTTCTATTTTCTGCTATAATACACAATTTTTCTATTACAGAAATACTTAAAACTGTGATTTAAACCAGCTAAATAGCCTATACATAGAAGAGGCAGTTGTAATTAAGTTCATCCAACATTATTCACCAACTGATTTTATATACTTCTACTAATTAACAAGGGCTAATTATAATAGTTATAATATAATTACAATCTAATAATCTAATATATAATCTATATATAATCTAGTTATAATAGAATAATTAATAGTTTCTACTAATTAACTACTTCAGTGTCTTAATAGCATGAAATTAAATTACAGGTATTAATTAATTTAGATTCTGTATTTGTAATTTTTGAAAGAAAATGTATATGAAATCATATACACTCATGGTAAACAATCTGGTCAATGCAGTAAATTAGGTAGGATACTTAGCAAAATATTTGCAATTCATAACATATGGCTTTCAGCCTAGTAGAGGCAGCACATTTTATTCAAAGACCTTGGGGAAATCAGGTTGCCTGAAGGTCATGAATGTTAATTTGGAGTCTCTGGTTTGATGACAGAAAGCTCATAGCATATCAAGAAAAATGTACCTCGTGCTGAGCAGGTATTGTTCACTTTGACCTTGTTTGATGATTTAGGAACAAAACAATAGGAAATAGTACCACTGCTATAATTTGCAGGCAGTAATGCAGATTCTTAGACCTGGCCATTTCTTTTTAAACACCTAATGCACCTTCACATGATTACAAAAGTTTAATCACTTTCTATTTTCTCCTTGTACGATATAAGTTGGATCACATGACAGTGGATTGATTACTGGCATAGTAGATCTCTAGTTTGATATTTTGTTAATTTTTCAATATATATTTTGTCAAGGGGCCATACCTAAAGTGTAGTTTAATTCAAAATGTTCACATATGGGGCCGGTGAGGTGGTGCTAGAAGTAAAGTGTCTGCCTTGCAAGCACTAGCCAAGGAAGGACTGCAGTTCAATCCCCCAGCGTCCCATATGGTCCCCCAAGACAGGGGCAATTTCTGAGCACTTAGCCAGGAGTAACCCCTGAGCATCAAACAGGTGTGGCCGAAAAAAAAAACAAACAAAAATAATGTTCACATATGCAGCATTTTAAAATGCAACTATAATACATTTCTCAGAGTTTCTGAAATAGTAATGAGATACTACTACAAATATCCAATATTTTTAATACAGTTTTACTGGTCAAAAAATTACAAAATACTGGTCAAAAATTTACAAACACGTTTGTACTCATCGTGCTTAAATAAAGATATTATTAAAAAAGAAAACCATCAATTTGAACGGATCAATATATTAAATATTAAGCAAAATATTAAAATATTACAAAGTATGTACCAACCTTTAAGAATGCAATAAGAAATTTTTTCCAGTTCCTTCAATACAGAAACAGGATACCAACAACAGAGACTGTGAAAAATATAACTGTGTGGGCACTACAGACAATGACCAGAATTGGACAAACTAGTTTGCCTGGAGCTTAGAAATGGTCCTATGTCAGAAAACTTCAGGGGTAAGGTCTCCTTGTACTTAGGTCAAAATTTTTCCTTTCTATGACCCCCATACTTTAGTGGGCCCATGCAAACGATAATTGCCACTCTAACATTATTTATACAGTGCTCCTTTGACTCTAAACCTTTAAGAAACCACTAGTAAAAATATCTGGAACTGCAAAAAAAAAAAGGTTTACATTAGTGTTAACATATATGCTTTTAGTCAAACTAGCATTCTGGGGGATAAAGGAGGAAGAAAGGAATATATGCTTGGTAACAGGGATGAAGGGAGGACAACTGGGGGTGATGGATATTCCCCTGATTTAATGTTATTATGTACCTGAACTACTACTGTGAAAGATATGTAAGTCATTATGATCAAAAATGTGTTTTATTTAGAAATGTTCTTTGACTTACATGTATTATTATATTATTTTAATTATATGTTAACTTATGTTGTGTTACTATATTATGTTATGTCAGTTTACCTCAATATGTTAATCAATTTTGTCTCTTGAATAAATTCTTACAATAAAAATATTTAGTAAGCAACAACCTCTATGAGCTTTCACTTCTGCATATAATATAGGGAAAATTTTTATATATTTTATTTTATTTAAACACCTTGATTACATATATAATTGTGTTTGGGTTTTAGTCATGTAAAGAACACCACCCATCACCAGTGCAACATTCCCAACACCACTGTCCCAAATATCCCTTCTCCCCACCCAACCCCTGCCTGTACTTTATACAGGCTTTCCATTTCCCTCATACATTCTTATTATTAGGACAGTTCAGAATGTAGTTATTTCTCTAACTAAACTCATTACTCTTTGTGGTGAGCTTCATGAGGTGAGCTGGAACTTCCAGCTCTTTTCTCTTTTGTGTCTGAAAATTATTATTGCAAGAATGTCTTTCATTTTTTTTAAAACCCATAGATGAGTGAGACCATTCTGCATCTTTTTCTCTCTCTCTCTGACTTATTTTACTCAGCATAATAGATTCCATGTACATCCATGTATAGGAAAATTTTATGACTTCATCTCTCCTGACAGCTGCATAATATTCCATTGTGTATATGTACCACAGTTTCTTTATTCATCTATTGAAGGGTATCTTGGTTGTTTCCAGAGTCTTGCTATGGTAAATAGTGCTGCAAGGAATATAGGTTTAAGGAAGGGATTTTTGTATTGTATTTTTGTGTTCCTAGGGTATATTCCTAGGAGTGGGATAGCTGGGTCGTATGGGAGCTCAATTTCCAGTTTCTGGAGGAATCTCCATATCGCTTTCCATAAAGGTTGAACTAGACGGCATTCCCACCAGCAGTGGATAAGAGTTCCTTTCTCTCCACATCCCCGCCAACACTGTTTGTTCTCATTCTTTGTGATGTGTGCAATCTCTGGGGTGTAAGGTGGTACCTCATAGTTGTTTTGATTAATAAATGCTTTTAATTTAAATATTATTATTGCTAAATATAAAACTATTTAATATTATGTTTTCTTTCTTATACTGAGATTTTGTAGGTATAATTTTCTGAATGAAAAAAAATTAGTCTCTGGATGCTTCAAAAATTTTCTGTGCTACAAGGTAATTTAGAACAATGTAAAATAACATTAATTAGATTAATTTACTGCATGTTTTCAGAAAAATAACAAATCTGAGTATCAGTACTGGGTAAGAAAAATATAGTTTTATAAGTGAAAATAAAATGATAAAATATACCATTGAAGGAGCATGAGAAATCAAATATTCAGGTTTTCTAAATTAAATTAAACTTTATTTTAGCATTTTATAGGTATTCTTTTGTATTCAACCACAAATAACTAAAGTTTAAAGAAAAAAGTGAACATATATAAAAAATACAACAATCATACATCTTAAAGTTAGTTTAGACAAATAATTTTTGGTAACTATCTGAACTAAATTCGTCATAATTTTATATTAGACAAATTTTAGAAATCAAATCCTAATTTCATATGGGAAGTAATTAGTATGATTTAAGTTATGTCATCTTGATTTAATATCTGAAATTTTCCATTAAAAATGCATGAAATCTTTAGATTCATCTTATTTTGGATACAGTGCATTGATCTTTATAGAAGATAAATTTTTGCAAGACCCTCATAAGTCTGATTAATTTTCAATTACTAAGCATGACTTGTGGTCACAGTAAATAGTGTTGTCACTATTACTACTAAGTCTGGAATTTACCACAAGCTGTACCAGATAAAATAAACCAACTACTTTCCATAGGATTTTTTTCCTTGTAAATAATCTCATTAGTAAATAGAAATTAATGGGTTAAACAGTTTGAATAAAATAATTATTAACCAGTACATAATTAGGTGTTATTATTAAAGTTTTTTTAATTTTCTTAACTATGCTACTGTAATTGTAATGAATCCTTATAAATCTAAATGCAATTTAAAGCCATTTTCCTTATTTTTCCTTAGAGAAGATATTTATTTATAAATTATTATAAAATTTATATTTACAAACTGGAAAATGTATTTATGATTATTATAAATTATTATATTATATTAATGTAAAAAGTATTCACATTTTAATATGTTTTGTAAGATAAATTATTTCTGTTTTTTAAATATGCAATAGATATGATTTGAAAATTAGTTTTAATTACTCATTGAATATAGCAATATACTTATACCAGCAATTAATTTTTATAGTCTCTAATTACCTCTGTCAGAGACACTAATATTTAAAAGTGGTTTCATATGTATATATACATATATGTATGCATACTCCTGGCATTCTTCCAATTTTAAATTTCTGAAATTAATAAAAGAGACTTTAAAATAATCTTTGTAGAAGCATCTGTTTTTAAAACTATTTATAATATAACTAAATTTAAATTAAATAGGAGTTATGTAAACAAATAAAAGCAAAACATCTTCTGAATTATATATACAAATATTCATATACAAAATTAAGAAAAATTAGATAATTAATTAAAATAGATGTATACTTTTAAAGAACCTAAGTTCTCTATATTTAAATTTGTAATTGTTTTCAGTAAATTAAAGAAAAACTTTATTCATAAAAAATATTGACACAAATAACTTTAATAATAAAAATAATCTGTTTAAAAATAATAGATTCTATATGTGCCACCATCCAAGTGTCAATATGCTATAGCTATATATAGGACTATTTTTGTTTACACCATTCCACCATCTATGCTCCCTGTATCCTGATAACATTTCTGCTATCAGTGTCTATAAGTCTATTTTCTTGAACATTTTATAATTCCTTGCTTTATTTATTTATATTTCAAACACTTGTGAGTCCATTTGCTATTCGACTTTTATTTGCTGACTTATTAAGTTTAACATGGTGTTCTATGACTCCATCCATGTTTGAGCAAATGGAAAGATTTCATTTTTCCTGGATGAGCTATTCTTAAAATATACAAAGATTATTTTTTAATATAAGAATATTTACCATTTTTCTGCCATATAAGAGGACTATTTAACCTATGAAAAACTTCTTAGAAGTCAGGGGTCATCTTATATGTCGGTATACAACATGCTGAAACTTACTCTAGCTTCAGGGATGAGTGATCCACTTGCTCTTACCACCACATCCCATCCAGCTGCCAGGCGTCATCACACAGTTCTTTGGTTGACTGATTCATCTTTCAGGGCACACAGATGAGTTGAGCTACCAAGTGCTGCATCCCATCCAGCTGCCAAGTGTCATTGCTGGCATGCAGCTTTCTGAGCTCAATCCTCTGTTCAGCTTTTATGGGACACAGTGGAGGCACTCTGTCTCCCTCTAGCTAACCTAGTAATCACTGCACCCCAGCTGCTTACAGGAGCCCCCTCTCTCTGCTCCCTGATTAATTGAGATCACAATTAAAAATCAAGTCACTCACTACAAATGACAAATGTAAAATGATTGTTGAGACTCCAAAGTCTAGCTTTATTAAACCTTTGAGGATTCTACTTTTTTTCTCTTAGGTTTTTTAATTTCCATTTGGTTTGTGTTAAAAGATCAGTTTAATACAGCAAATATAGCCCAAACCCTATATTTTAACAGTAAAAGTAGGGGTCATCTTAAAAGCCAGAAAATACAATATTATTCTATATTAGCTTCTAAATATACTTAGATCTTCAAACAATAGTTCTGAAAACACATTGCAGCATGTTATAAAATGCTGTGTGAACAGAGGTAAGCTGGAAACTCCCCAGCAGAGTGGAGCCAGAGGAGCTTCAGTTTGTTTTATAGCTATGCTGCATCTTCTAGCCAATGAACTCCATCATAACACAAGGAAAAAAACAAACAATCAAGCTTGACAATGGGAAAACAACACGGGCCAACACCAGGCATAGAGAATGAAGATGGCAGCTCTGATAACCTGAAATGTGCCAACTACCTAATTAGCCTCTCAGATAAGGGTTTTAGAGAAGAAACATAGAGGATCCATAATTTTAATCAAGAAAATTAACTGTATTTCATGCTTATAAGAAATAAATATAGAAAACATTCAAAATAAATTATTCACTTTTGATAGTCTATTTTTCATTAACATTTTCAAGAATTAATATTGTGTATATTACTCTATTTCCTAAAAAGTATGAAAATATTTTTCACAGGAAATAAATCCCATATGGTCTTTTCCTGTACATCCCCCTCATTTATCACTTATGATATTTCAAGTGCAATGTTTTTTTCCAACAAAACTCAAATCACTGTCTTGAAGATTCTGCATATTCTCAGAAAGGGAAAATTATTAACCTAGGATTCAACTGTTACTGTTATATAATTTTTATTCAAGTTCACTAAAGAATATTCTTCATTTAAATTTTTCTCTAAGATTTTGTTAACAGTTCACTTTTTTCTGTCACCCCAAGTAATGAAATTTATACAATATTGCCTACTTTATTTCTGAGAACATTTCAATTCTAAGTTGTTGATAGAAACTAAAAGAATCTAGAAAATCTTGCCCTTTATTTCCCTACATATTCGAACATGTCTGGTTTGTTGATTTCTCACAAAGATAAATTTCAGGTATATTTCCCATATTACAGCAATTATTTTGATTAACCAGAACATAATAAGAAACCGATTTCTGAGGGACCAGGCGGTATGGCACAATGGTATGGCTTTTGCCTTGCACTCAGCAGACCCAGGAAACACCCAAGTTCAACTACCAGCATCCTATATGGTCCCCTAACCTGCCAAGGAAAATTTCTGAGCACAGAGCCAGGAAAAAACCTCTGAGCATTGCCGGGGGTGGCCCCCAAATAGAAGAAAACAAAACAAACTAAAAAGAAACTGATTTCTGAATGTGAAACCTACTTCTAACTATTCCTCCAAATCATTGTCTAAATATCTATAACTTTAAGAAATGAGATTTCTTTTTTCTCTTTAAAGAAAATTATAAATTTTAAACTAAAATCCATCACGGATGTCTTAAACAAATTGATTTGTTTTGATGTTCTTTTTTTTTGGGGGGGTTGGTTTTACGGCCACACCCATTTGACGCTCAGGGGTTACTCCTGGCTATGCGCTCAGAAATCGCTCCTGGCTTGGGAGGACTATATGGGACATCGTGAGATCGATTCGCAGTCCGTCCTATGTTAGCGCTTGCAAAGCAGACACCTCTCGGGCCACCTCTCCGGCCCCATGTTCTAATGTTCTTTAAATGATATTATGAGCAAGTACTTTTGAGAGTTTTAGGTTCTAGACTTTGTTTTTACATATTAATTTTATATAGAAATTAACATAAACAAAGTTATAATATATACACGTTTACACATAGGTATAAAATATATAAAGCATCTTTATGTGCCCAAAATAACACAGATAAGAGAAATGAAGCTTTTTTAAATAATATTTTATTTAAACACTTTGATTACAAACATGATTGTGGTTGGGTTTCAGTCATGTAAAGAACACCCCCCATCACCAGGCTTTCTATTTCCCTCATATATTCACATTGTTAGGATAATTCTCAATGTAATTAAGAAATGAAGCTTTGAGCATATATACTTTGCTAAAATCATAGTTTGAAGTAAGAGAATTCAGGATGTAAATCAGGCAATTTCTTTAGAACTTGTTTGATGATTAGATGAACATCTCTAGACACTGTCACATTATAATTTTCGAAGGAATACTGAAATTCAGTACTATGACCTTGTGAAAGTGAGAAATGCAGGGAATGTCCAAAGAAAAATGTTTGAAACTAATCAAAAATAGTCTGTTCTCCCTTTGGCAGCACATAATCTAAATAATTGTTCTGTTCTTTAAACATTTTCATTGATTTATATTTGTTGATTTACAATAATATTAACAATGATTCCCTATGCATATAATCCAAGATCAACAGGTACTCACTTATATCCTAAAATCCCAACTCTCCCATCTCTTTCTCTGTCTCTTTCTTTAATTTTTGGGCATACTCTAGGGTGCTCTGGGGTTACTCTGGCTTTGCACTAAGGAATTATTGCTGGGGTGCTCAGCATTATGCATGTCAATGTATGCCTGGGCTGGCTGTGTGCAAAACAAAAGCCCTTCAAGCTCTAGATAGTACTGAGCCTTGTCCTCACTTTGATATTCATTCCCAAAGTAGATGTTCTGATTAGGTATCCCACTGTGATGTTTTTGTCCCGTGTGTGTGTGTGTGTGTGTGTGTGTGTGTGTGTGTGTGTGTGTGAAGCTTTCTGTAATTCTTCAAATGACAAATATGAGACATCATTCTGTATGTAAAAATTTCTATCTGCTTTTACTTCATTTAGTCTGATATTTATTTTCTCATTTTCTTAAAGACAAATGTTTAATTTTTTACTTAGTATAGTATTTATTTAGTACAGTATATATGTAGTACAGTATTCCATTAATTATATATGCCAACATGGGGCCAGAGCAATAGCGCAGTGGGAGGGCATTTGCCTTGTATGCGGCTGATCCGGGACAGACCTCAGTTAGATCCCCTGCATCCCATATGGTCCCTTGAGCCAGAAGCAATTGCTGAGTGCATAGCCAGGAGTTACCCTGAGTGTCACTGGGTGTGGCCCAAAAACAACAACAAAATGTATATATACCATCACTTCTTAATTTATTCATAGTTGATCATTTGGGTTATTTCCATACTTTGGCTACTGAAATAATCTCCGTGATGCATATGTCCTTTCAAAATGTTTTTGTAGTTTGGGCATAGATACCAAGAAATGGGATCCTTCATTTAAATTTTTGAGTGATTGACATATTGTCAAATCTGAATCTAAAGAAAACTTGCATGGGCTGCATGTTAGAGTGTAAAGCTTCTTGCAGCACACCCAAATTCATTTCCTGACAACACATATGGATTTTCTGAGTACTGTCTACAGTTATCTCTAAGCACAGACCCAGGAGCAAATACTTTGAACCATTAGATGTGGTCTGAACACCAAAATATATATACCGTATTTTCTGGCGTATAAGAAAACTTTTGAAACAAAAAAAAAGTCAGCCGAAAATCGCAGAATTTCCAAATCTCTTTCTTGGGGGCTCCCAAACAGTACTCAGGAGATCTGGGAGCCACTTCTGGCAAAACCCAGCTAACCGTGTTCGTGGGTCAGTGCTAGGGTCCGAGGATGGGGTGTTGTTTGGTTCATGTATTGGGGGAGAGTAACTGATGCCACCAGGGAATTGCCAGAAAAGGTGCCTATGATAGGGGACCAATCACTGCAAGGCTGCTCAGACAGCCTCTCTAACTCAGCCAACCCAAGCAGGCTTTTTATGCATGCAAATTAGACAATGTTTTGGACCCAAGTCTACACTGTAAAAAGCCGGCTCAGATTGGTCAGAGTCAGAGAGGAAGTCTATTACTGTATAACCTTTGAACCTTTGCTTGTTATAATTGGCTCACTGTGGTACATACTGTTGCAGCACAGGAACGTTCTGTCTGATACAGCAAATATAGCCCTAAACCTGTTTTAACTGCAAAATTAGGGGATCGTCTTATACGCCCAGTCGTTTTATAAGCTGGAAAATATGGTATATATATATATATATATATATATATATATATACACATATATATATGTATATATGTATATATATGCCTAATAATGTAATAATAGAGTCAATATTATATAAAAATAATAATAAACATTTTACTTCATTTACAATCACACTGAATT
The DNA here is from genome assembly GCF_024139225.1 of Suncus etruscus. Lineage (NCBI taxonomy): Eukaryota > Metazoa > Chordata > Mammalia > Eulipotyphla > Soricidae > Suncus > Suncus etruscus. The sequence goes on along the minus strand of NC_064860.1, from coordinate 63,030,861 downwards.
TTAAAAAAGTATTTTTGCTCCCAGTGTCTTTGATCTTCTCTGTTTGATGATCTGATCTGTGTTTTCGAAAGTAGCAGATTGGAATGAGGCTTTATGATTTCCTTTCCCAAATGGTAACTTGCTGCTATTGTTATTTTTCTGTTGACTCACTTCTGAACTGAATAAAAGCTACTGATTTTGCATTATTCAATGAGGTGATATATTTTGACTTAGTGTCTTCAGTGACTTAGTTGAGCATTATATTTAATATTATTGTCTCTGCTGATTGTGAACTTCCTCTAGTGACCAATATGTAGAATGGCATTCAGTACCACCTGTTCAAGACAATGTTCTGTTATTTATTGATTCCTGGTACCCTGTGATTCTAAGTTCTTATGCCATTTTAACTGAAACTATAGCAAATAATACCATAATTCAGAAATAACTAAAGATGAGGAGTCCTAAAATATTTCTCAAAACTTAATAGTTAAATTTTAATATTCTTTTTATGATTTTTTTGTGTTTGGTTTGCTTGTTTTGGGGCCGTACCCAGTGATGCTCATGGGTTATACCTGCTATGTGCTCAGCAATCGCTCCTGGCTTGGGGGACCATATGGGATTCTGGAATTCTAACCGAGGTCCATCCTGGATGAGCTGCATGCAAAGCAAATACCCTACCACTCCGCTATCTCTAAAGCCTCTTAATATTCTTTTATGCATGTGAAATACATAAAGTTAGATTTCTCTTTACTCTCCATTATACACATTATTATACATTCTATGGCAGCCAAACTTCCTAACCAAGCTGCATAGTATTTAACTCTTATAACCAAGGTGAAAAAGTTGCTGACAAGGTAGAATACGAGAAACTATTAGGAAATGGTTAGATGGAAAATAGGTAGATCATACAAAGCTTTGGGTAATGTCTATCTTTTATTTCTTCTCAGTGTTATAATGTTGAAAGTATAATAAGTCAACAGTTGGGGATTATCTCACAGATCCTGCTTTCTACTATTAATATCAGAAAATACCATGAGAGAATAAATTATAAAATCAATATAAAGGGAGAAATCTGAGTTTAAAAAAACAATATCAAAATATCTGGATATCAAGAAGACATATAACTTTGGGACAGGTATTGGAATTCCATAAACTATCAACAAATTTTTTAAAAGTAAACATACTGGGGGCTGCAGGATAAATATAAAAAAGGAATTGAGTGATACGTTACATGTGTCATGTTTTTAATTTGTTCCCTGGCACTGCCTGCTCTTTTTCTCAAGTCATACCCAATATTGCCCTATTTGTCCTCAAGCACTGTTTAATGTGATTCTGATGACCTCCACCACTACGGAATCTAAGCCGCAGAGTACTGTTGGTCCTAAAACTGAAATTTCAGGAATGCATCACTAAAAACTATGTTAGTGTTTCTTTTACATACTTTTAAGACATTGTAAGACAGCATTATGAACAACTGTGTGTTAACAAATTAAATTATAAAGATATAATAGAAAAATTCTGGAGCAAAATACATATTAAATTATATACATTAAAATTCAATTTACCTATAACCAGCAAGAATAATTTATCAATGATAAATATGAATTCCTCTAACAAAAACAATGTTTTGGTGCTTTATTTGGTAAATTCCACAAAAATATTTGCAAAAGAATGATATTACTTTTATTAAATTTTACATCAAAATGACGAGAGACAACTTATCTCATTCTATGAAATAAATTGTATCTGGATGCAAATAAAATAAAGCTACAAAATAAAAAGTTTTATAAACCTTTATGTTAAAATTTCTCACAAAATACTAGCAGAATAAATTCAACATAACAATAAAATGACACAATGATAATTCTTCTCAAAGAAAAATTAGGAAACAAAATAAAATAGGAGGACTCATATTTCTACATCCTGATTTTAAAGCTTACAACACAATTCTAGTTATCAAAATATTTAAACTAATACAGTCTTAGCCTGAGAAGGTATCCAAACCAATGAAATAGGAGATTCCCAAATCTCTACAAATAGACACTCAACTGTGTTTAGATAGGAGAACAAATATATGCAAAGAGAATAGGATATTTTTTTCAAAAATTATTCCAAAATTTTTCTGAATATTTGTGTAAAATATGTAAGGTTATATCCTTTTTTAAGAGCTTATACAAACATTGATTCAAATTGTTGCCAAGATTTAAAAAACCTTAGAATATAGAACCTTAGAAATGAACAATGAGCAATATTATAAATCTACTGATGATACTATTCAGGCAATCAAGCTCTTCCATAAGCAATCTGTATGGCTTTGAGCCATACACCATGGAGAAGCTCATTAGGCCTGTACAGTTTTATAAAGCTTTGGAAATAGTCTTCACCAAAATATAATGTTCTAACTATAACTTTAATTGCATAATTAAATGATGGTGCAGCCTTTTCCAGATAAAATATTTGTAGATTCTATTACTATAAAGGTTGCAAGATTACAGATGTCTTTGAAACAGTTCATTATAGCCAACTTTTTAAGGAAAGGGCAGAGATACTGTAGGACTCTGAGTAACTATGATAAATAAAGGACAGAGAAACTAAATAATCATACTGTTAATAGCAGCATAGCAACCTTTTTTGTGGACTTTCTGTGATATGTTTAGTGGCATTTTAATAACATTGCAATTCTCTTCATACACATAAACAACTGAAATAAAGCACATAAGGAGTAAATTAGCATATCTTATAACTCTCACTGTGAATAGAATTTATTTGAAGTTGGTCTCAAAAATTTATTTAGAGCATATATGTAGTTCTTTAATGCCACTGATAATAAATCAGTAGGCAAGTTTTAATGTACCTGTTTAATCTTGGAATTAATATGTAAGAAAAGAAATACCGTCAGATATTAGACTTAAATTAGCTCAAAATTTTCTAGGATCTTGGATTATACAGTAAGTCTCCATCACCAACTTTACAATACAGAGAACTAGACACTGACACTTACATAAGTTTATCATAACTTTTTTCCAAAGCAAAGAATATTTTTATCTATTTTAGGATGCCTTTACACATTCACTTGTGCCAGTCTGTAATGTATACATCCCTCACAAAAAAAATGTGCTTTTTTAACTTGTGCCAGCTAGTAAAATTGCCATCTGGCCATGTTGAATGCTGCTCCTCACTCTTTTTCATCTCACTTCACCCTCAATGCAATCAGAATCACAGAAAATTTTTGTTTCTGGTTTTGATATAGTGGATTTATATATATATATATATATTTTTTACATATTTCTAAAGCTTGACACAAGGTCAAGGTAAAACAAAAACTGCATTTTTTCTAAGTAAAAAATGCTGAGTGTTATACACTTTATATATATCTACACTTTAGCTTTTTGAAATCTAAGACATTGAGGGCAACTTCCTCCTGATTACCAAGGACAAAAAGATTTTTCTTGACAAGCCTGCATTCTGTTGCATTAGGAATGCATGGCATGTAGTCATACTCACCTCATAGGCACTAGTGGAGTAACTGATTAGAAGCTCGAAAACATTTCAATCAAATTTCAGTTTAAATTAAAATAACTCTATTATGTCTTGAGTAACCAGTGAATGCTTCTTCTAGAAGGCCACAAGACCTGCAAATTTGAATCCCAATCTTAAATTCTGAGGATTCAAATAGGTACATTAAGATGCTCTTAAACTGATTGGGTTTTCTGGCAAAGCTGAAAGGTGACTAGCAGACTTCACAGTCAAGTGCCAAAAGCATGATTAGATTTTATTATATATTCTAAAAAGAAAACAATGCCAAAAATTTATTATGTACAATACCAAGTGTAGTTGAATGAATAAAGTAAATGACAACATACTGAGACTTGTGTTATATTACAAAAGTTTTATTCTAAAAACTAAAAAGTTAACATCCTATTATGATAGTTTATTCAGCTCCAGCTATGTACTTTTGACTAATTGTTTTATTATAGTAGCTCAAGTTTCTATTTTATAATCTAGAATCTGTTGGACTATTTCTTGTAAATGACAAAATACATAATTATCAAAACTATAAATCTAATCATGAAATTATGTTTATCATGTATTTATGTGTAATGTGCATGTATGTACACATATTAATCTATACACCAATCCTATAATGCAGATATAATATATTCAATTTTTACACCTGACTATTCAATAAAATTATAGCATATTTTTTATTCTAATCTATATTATATATAACATTAAAGTAAATCCTTAGAATTAATAGATTACACAATTCAAAAATGTCTGCTGCATACCTATATTTAATGAAGAACTATTTACAATAGCCAGTATCTGGAAAAAACCCAGAAGCTCACCACAGATGAGTGGCTAAAGAAATTGTGGTTCATATATACAATGCAGCCATCAGGAAAACTGAAGTCATGAAATTTCCTATACATGGATGGACATGGAAACTATTATTCTGAGGGAGAGAGATACACACAGAATTCTTCATCTATGGAAATTTGAAAATAAAATACATTATTATATTAATACCCAGAATCAATAGAAATGAGGGCTGGAAGGATAGGGCCATGACTCTTAACAGAAAGAGTCATAAATAACAGAAAGAGTCATAAATACCATGAGAGATGTAGAATGCCTGTCTGGAATACAGGCATTGGTCGTGGGAGGGTGATGGGTGGGCATTGGTGATGTGAAGGTTGCATTGGTGAAGGGGCTGTGTGTTCTTTTTATAACTGAAACCCAACTACAAACATGGTTTTGATCATGGTACTTAAATAAAATATTAAAATTAAATAAATTTATTAAATTAAAATAGATTAATGTATTATACACTTTATATTTAATTTGCTATATGTGTATAAATATAAATCCTATCCCTTCATTTTTCTTATTCTATGGTCCCAAATATCTTTACAATATTTTTTAAAACTTGTGTCTCTCTTTATACTTTGTTTTCCATAGCTTTTATTCTTAAACTCAAATTTCGTTCGGGCATTATTTCCTCATTACTTTGAAAATTATTTAATCAACATCCTAATATCTATGTACACTACTAAAAACCAGTACCCTAGTATTTCTTGGTTTATCTTCAACTGAATTATCACACAAGATCACTTTCTTATCCCTTAAACATTTTTTAAAATTTGCTTGGATATTTATTCTTATTAGTTTTATCTAAAAGAAAAATGCTGCTTATATTGTACATAGCCTTACAAAGTGATTTGATGTTTAAATATATAAATGCTTTTATTAATTAAAGCATGCATGACAATGGCATTTCATGCATTAGTTTCTTAATATCTTTTATATAATAGTTACCTTTCCTTAAATTTTGGGGGGGGATTTTGGGTCACACCTGGCAACATTCAGTGGTTACTCCTGGTTCTATGCTCAAAAATCCCACCTGGCAGGCTCGGGGGACCATATGCGATGCCAGGATTTGAACCACTGTCCTTCTGCATGCAAGGCAAATGCCCTACCTTCATGCTATATCTCCAGTCCCTCCTTAAATTTTTATAATATAATTACAATGTTGTAAAAGATTGTCTCTCCATACACACAAATTCCTTTAAAAATTAAAATAAGTTTAAAGAATTATTGTTGGTTTTAGAATCTTTGGGTATTTACAATATATTTTTCTGACTAATAAAAATAGTAGAAATAATCATTAGCATAAATCATTATATTTGATTTTGTTCTGTCAATCTTATATTTTAAGACTTTTAAATATTCCAAAGTATGTGCTGAATTGTGTATATAAACATCAACTTTACTTTTTCTAAGATTTTCATCAAATGCATTATCCATTAAGTTGTAATTCTATGATACCTCTAATCATTTCTTTAGTCAGTTCACTTTCTTGACTTTTATGTGATTGAATGTCTCTAAGTTGAACATACAATATAACACATAAAAATAATTGATAATCATAGAAAAATATTTTAGTTACTTCTTAATATTATTGTCAACAATATGTAAGCCACTATGTTCAAAATAAAAATTATATTTAAAAAAGTTAAAATATTAAATAAAGGGCCAGAAGAGTGGTACAAGTGGTAGGGTGTTTGTCTTGCAGATGCTAACCGAGGACTGACCGCAGTTCAATTCCCCATGTCCCATATGATCTTCAAGTCAGGAGTGATTTCTGAGCATTTAGTCAGGAGTAACCCTTGAGAATCACTGGGTGTGGCCCAAAAAAGAAAAAAATTTAAAATTTAAAATATTCAAATTATAAGTCAAATTAACAGTTTACAGATGATCCGATAATATTATAGGACTCTAAAGAGTTCACATTCCACACACACACACACACACACACACACACACACACACACACACACACACATACACCAAAAAAAAAACTTCTTAAACAATGAACGAATTCATAAAATTAGCCAACTACAAAATAAATACACAAAAATTGGAGGCATTTATATACAAAAAACGAATGAAAAATAGAAAGAGAACAGTCAATAAAATAGTATCCAAAATATCAACTATCTAGGAATCAACTTAAGGAAAGAGCTAGGAGATCTATACCATGATCATTTTAAATCACTTGAAAAACATATTGAAAACCTTAGGAAATGGAAAGCTATTCCATGCTCATCGATTGGGAGATTATTGTTAAAATGAATATTCTACGTAAGATATTATGTAGATTCAATGAAATCGCTATCCAAATTCAGATGACATTCTTCAAGTTCCTCGCAATGTCAATACAGTTTCAGAGAATCAGAAGAGACCATAAGCAGCCAAAGTCTACTTAAAGTAAGATTGCTTTAAAGTAAGATTAAAGTAAGATTACTTAAAGTAATACTGTCTCATTTAAAATTGTAGTATGAAGTTATAGAGATAAAAATTAGCCGGAATAGAAATAAAAATAGGCTTTCTGATCAATGTGTCAGAATGCAATATCCATGGACAAAACTCCAATTGATGGACAGTTAATTTTTAGTTAAGGATCTGGTAACATAAAATGAAATGAAAATAGTCTCTTCAACAAATGGTACTACTAAAACTGTGTAGCTATGGTACAAAATTATCTCACTCCACATCTTACATCATACACAACAGTCAACTCAATGTTTATCTGACCAAAAATTATAAAGTACATTGAGGTAAATGTAGGTTAAATGTTCCAAGATTGGGAACTCAAGAAAATTTTAGAAACATGGTAAAATTGGAAAAGGCAAGAAAATAAAAGAAATTGGATTGCATCAAAATAAAGAATGTCTTCATGGCAAAAGAAATGTGTTCAAACTAAGAGAAAGTTAACTAAATGAGAAAATACTTATTTTCAACACATCAGATAAAGGCTTAATATCCAGGATATGTCGAGTTTCAAAAAGATCAACAACAAATAAAAGAGACATAAAAATTGGAGAAGAAATGATCATATACTTCCCATTGAAAGAGAAGTAGGTCACTACAAGGCATATGAAAAGGTATTTTTGCATCACTTATCACCAGGAAAATCTAAAACCAAGATAACAGTGAAATATCATCTCACAACTGTGAGAATGTCACATATAAAAATAGCAGAACAATTCATGCTCCTTGGGATGTGCTGAAAAAGCAATTCTCATTCACTGCTGGTGGAAATGCTATTTGGTTCTATCTCTGTGGTAAAAATTATAGGGAGCCCAGTAAACTTAGAAAGAAGCTGTCCTATTACCCAGAAATTCCACTTTGAACATCTAACTCAGGGCTTAAAAAACCTTCATTCAACAGTATGTATGCAGAGCATTATTTATTGCTGAATTTTGTACAATAGCTAAAATATTAATTAAACTGGATGCTCAATGATAGATTAATAGATTATGAACATGTGGTGTATTTACACAATAGAATACTATGTAGCTGCAAGCAAACCATGCATTCTTCTTCTTGATTATAACTGGAAAACATCACATTGAAGTAAACAAGAAAGAAGATAAACACAGGATGCTTTCACTTACCTGTGAATATATAGAATAACTGAATGCATAAAATTAAAATGTAGAAAGGGGTCACGCCTAGATTACCTTTGACCTCAAAACTTAGGTAGGTGAAGGACAGAGAAGAAAAATAGACAGTGTGGTTAAGAAAGAAGATGAGAAAGTTAAGTAATGGGGTAACAGGGATCTGGGTTTTGGTTATATTAGTAATGTGGGAAAGTGGTAGATCTTATATCCAAATCATTGACTCAACAACACTGAAACACAAGATCTAAGCTGCAACCACAGAACTCTGATATGAACCTGTCAAGATGGTATATAAAGGGAGGGAGATTGGGATTGGGGAATGATGGTTTATGGGTACATTGGTAGGTGTTGACACTGGATTATTCTTGGATTATTCATTTTCCTAAAACTAAATAATCTATAACTATGTTATTATGGTATTTTAAATAAGTAATGATACAAATTATTTTAAATGAACTAAAGATTTATTTTTTGAATAAGGATTTCATTTTAAGTAAAATAAATATTTTATTTTTAAATAAAAACTTATTTTTTTCTGGGGTCACACCTGTCAGTATGTAATGCTTACTCCTGACATTGTGCTCATGGATCACTCTTGGGGGGTACTCAGGGGACCATATAGGGTTCTAGGAACTAGACTTGTTTGGCCACATGCAAACACCATACCTGGTGCATCACTCTGGCCTCATTATAGTTAAATTTTATTTATATGCAATATATTTTCTGAAAAATGAATGTGTTATATTCTAATAAAGTAACTTTCAACTCTGCAAAGTGAGCACATTCAGTGACAGCTGTTATATAATGAGATAAATGTTATAAAAGTCTAGAAGTATGCAAACCCTACTTTTCTTCTTTATATAAACAGAATTATAAAGGGTGTACTTTTTTATTTGGCTTTATTACTTATCTTTCTATATTTGAGAGTCATCTATATTGCCGTCTACAGTCTTAGCTCATTTTAATTGCTATGTGGTATTACAGTGAGTGAATATGCAATGATTAATTTATCCAGATGTTAGTTGTACATTTGGGTAGTTTCCAATGTATGCTTATTATGAATATAGCTGACACAAACATTCTACCATTTTTTTAAATTTTAAACACATGTACATATTTATGTTGGCTTATGTGATAGCATATGCACATTTTCATGAATCTTAAAGTATAGAATTAAGCTTTTAAAATTTTTTACGTTATAATGTCTAAGTTTATAAGAATCACTTCTAAAGATATTAAAACTCTCTCACCACTTCTCAAGTAATAAGGCTATGGTTAAAAATTTATTTTTTTGACAATAAAGATACTAGTTATCTTTAGAAATAGTTAACTTCAGAATTACTATTCAATAATTCTTTCTAGTATTGCAATATTTAGCATTTAATTTCCCCCATATTTTGCCCTTTAGCACAAATTTTGAGAACAGGTGTCATTTTGTTTAAAAGTTTTTATATGACAGAGGTAACTCTGGAAAAAAAGACACTATTGAATGGAAGAACATACTTGCTTATCATATTATACATGATTTATATAGAGTTAATATCCAAGAAACATAAAACACAAAGCTAAAAAGAGAAAAATTCTAATCACATTTAAAAATAAATAGAAGATATGAATAGTCACCCAAAGTGGACATTCAGATAACTAGTAGACAAAATAATGTTTATCATTGCTTTTAGGAGAAAAATGAAAAAAATAACAAGGATTTACTATCACACACAGGAAGACATATCAGATTAAAAAATGTCCTGAAGACAGATTGAAAATGATCCCTCATTCACTGCTGTTGGTATGTGAATGGTTCATCTTTTGTGGAAATTAGTATGAAGTCTTTTGTTTTGTCTTGGGGTCATTTCCAGTGGTAGTTAGTGATTACTCCTGTCTCTTTCCTTTGGAATCATTCCTTATAGTGTTTGAGGGACCATGTTAGTTTCATGCAAGGCAAGTGTCTTACCCTTCTGTTATATCTCTGCCAATCCACTATAGAGAATTCTTTAAAAATTAATAGCAGCTTCAATACACTTTAACAATACCAAACTTTTCACATCACACACAATAACATTTCTTCCCATTTTTAGTTCCAATATTCTTAGAACATGTACAGTTCAATCTGTATTTTTTTACTTATTGTACACAAATTATCACTGTCAACACTGTTTAATTTTGTTAAAGTCACATTTCATCTTTACACAGATTTCTTGAGTCTTGATAATAAAATCTTGTGATATCCTGTCCAACATCAACGTTTTTATACTCATAATCTAGAAAACCAATATGTCTATCATGACAAATTAATACAGCTCTATTAAACACTGAAAATCACTTATTTGAGTTAGTCCTTGCTGAATTCCCATAAGTTCTTAAAAATTGTACCTGTAAAGGATGAATTAGCAAATGCAAGTTCTCTAATAAAATCCTTTAGATCATTCTTTTTTGGTTTGGTTTGGTTTTATTTTGAGGCCTCACCCAATGATGCCCCAGGCTTATTCCTGACACTGCCCTCAAGAATTAGTCCTGCTGGTGATTAGGAGACTATTTGGGTATCAGGGATAATTATATCAGTCACATAGAAGGCACAAACTTTATCTACTGTACCTCAGTACCCGGTACGATACAATTAGAATTTGCCTTTCATCATTTTTATAATTAAATAACATTGATTTAAGGATATACGGTACTTTCATGCTTTTAATGCATATACTAGCATTTAAACAACCATGCTCTCAATCTTCCTAAATTTTGTGTAGCACAAAAATGTCTTATCTACAAAATGCAGTTAAAAGATATGGAGCAAGATTTTTAATAGCCTGATTCTAAAAATTTCTCTGTCAAATACTCAAATATGTTTAACAACGGTAATATAAATTTTTTTATTATGAATATATAATTATATTTGTTTTTAAAACTATTTTATTAAAGAAAAATTAATTTATTTTGAGCATGAAAATGCCCATAGATACAACCCTGTGAGATGATCATTTTTATGTATCTTTTATCCCATATAATTTGGAGACATCTTTGATTTTAACAAAATTAACAATTCATTTTATGCATAAATTCCCATCTAACTTTTGGATTTATGGCTTCTGTTTTTATATATTATGTGTTGTTTACAAAGAAAACACATTTTATTGCCCTTTGATTATATTGGGTGTCAGTGATGCATTCTGATAAAGTACCTGTATTAGTAACTGTCAGAGAGATCTTTTTTAGAAATGAATTTATTTTTAATCTGCTTCAGTTAGAAGATTTGAGAATGGGACCTGAGTGATAGCACAGCAATAGGGTGTTTTCCTTGCGCAGCTGACCCAGGAAAGACTTGGGTTCGATCCTTGCATACCATATGGTCCCCTGAGCCAGGAGCAATTTCTGAACGCATAGCCAGGAGTATTCCCTGAGTATCACTGGATGTAGCTCAAAAAGAAAACAAAACAAAAAAAGAATTGAGAATATATTATCACATGTATAGTTACAAACTATAGCCAATTTTGTTGAGTCCACCTTTGCTGGTGTCAGATTTCCTTAGAAAGAGATTTTACTAATGAACTTATCCATGCTTCTCAAATCTACTATTGTATATTGGAGATTTTATAAAGAAGATTGCTGAGATACATATGCTGAGGTTCTTAATCAGTACACCTGGGTGAGGTCCAAGAAATTTTCCAGACCAAATCAATAGTACAGTGGATAGGGCTTTTGCTTCCATGTGACCAACCCTGTTTTGATCCCCAGAATCTCCTATGTCCCCCAATATGGCAGGAGTGATTCCTGAGTGCAGAGCCAGGCATAACACTTGATCACTGCTGGATTAGGCCCCCATACAAACAAATATAAACAATGATTTTCCACATCAGCAGTATTTTTTGTTGATCTAGGAATACAATTTGTTTGAATCTTGTTATTATAGAAGTCTTAATTTCAGAAATTTTCTGAGGTCTTAAGTATCCCTAAAATCCTAGTTATAAGGTCTACAAAAATATCAAATGGTATATCATTTTTCTTATATGTTGAAATTCTGAATTGAATTCTTGCAATCATATTCTGCTTGAGCTTTACCAGAATTGGACAGAGCACAGAGCCATCAGGTGTACGTAGAGAGGCAGCCAGTGATTACGTAGATACATCAGTATTAATATAGTGAACCAATGTTTCTGTCCAGGTGATATTCAACATAACTACATGGAACTATTTCTTTTCTTTTTTTTTTTTTTTTTTTGGTTTTTGGGCCACACCCGTTTGACGCTCAGGGGTTACTCCTGGCTATGTGCTCAGAAATCGCCCCTGGCTTGGGGGGGACCATATGGGACGCCGGGGGATCGAACCGCGGTCCTTCCTTGGCTAGCGCTTGCAAGGCAGACACCTTACCTCCAGCGCCACCTACCCGGCCCCGGAACTATTTCTTTAACATATGAGTTGAACAATAAAATTGTTCGCACAAATTCACTCTGGCGTTTGAAGACATTTTCTAGCCTTATATTTATTTATTTCTTCTGACCCTACATCACATCCATTGTTCTTGACTTGTCATCAATTCCTTATTTTATTCTTATACTGAAACACAGCTAGGTAAATGGCCAAAAGAAAAATGTATTTTCTTGGATTCCAGTTTATATCTAAACTCTTAATTTTTGGCTCCTCTGGCTATCTGGTATACCACTTTTGTGCTACTTAGTACATTTCAATTTTATTGATTATTCCTATACATATTTTATAATGTTTATAAGTACTTAAATGGATCTTAATATCATTTACTTCTAAAGTATTTTACTCAAAACAATGGTTTGATAAGCATTTATTCAATAGTCATTTATTGAGTCCACAGAGGACTGGGGCAAATAGATGCTGTAGTTGACTTAGCAACATTTTTTTATTTCTCTGTGGTTGACATATAAATATGGGCCAGAAATATATCTTTTTTTGCAACCCCCAGAAATATATCTTTTTTGGGGGGTGGCTCATACCCGTCAGCGCTCAGGGGTTACTTCTGGCTCTACCCTAAGAAATCACCCCTGGCTGGCACAGGGGACCAATGGGATGCGGGGATTCCAACCACCATCTTTCTGCATGAAAGGCAAACGCCTTACCTCCATGCTATCTTTCCGATCCCCAGAAATATATCTTAATTTATATACACATAACTTTTTAGTTCACTAGCATAGAATAAGCCTTAATTTAAAAAAATCAATAAAATAATAACAAATATTTATTTGTGAAATAAATTTTCTGAAAAGTAAACTTTTTATTTAATGCCTTTAATTTAAAAAGAGAATAAAAGGTTTATCTTATAAATGCAGCAGTTGTCTTGTGAAGGCACAACCTATAAAGATTACTAATCTTTAAAAATACACAAGTAAACTAAACTTATTAATACATTCACACTGGAGAAATTCAGTAGAACTAGTTCAATTATTTATAATTAAGAGTGGAATAAAATAAAAAATAATTATTGATTGTTCAAGGATATTCAAAAGCAAAGAAATTAGAATTTGAGGTAATTTTTTAATTTATTATTTTGCTTCAACTTCTTATTTGGATTCATAATTTATAACTTTCTCACTAACTTATTATTACAAAATTATGTTGATGATTTATACCACCATAAAATATTTTGATAAGCACCATGTTAAATTTAAGTTTATAGATCAATAAAATTTTAATATTAATACCATTTTCCCCTCAAATATACTCAACTAGTGACCAAAGCAATACTTAAATTGTCATGTCATAGTCATTATAAATATAAGACTTAAAAATGAAAATGTTTCTTTAAAAGTAGACATTTTAAATACACTTTACTTAAAAGTTTTAACTTTTCTATCGTTGTTTCTTGTATAATAATGTTTAGATCAAAATTTTTAAGTTAAAGTTTAGGGGCCAGGGCCATAGCAGAACGGTAGGGTGTTTGCCTTGCACACAACTGACCCAAGACGGACCTGGATTTGACCCCCAGTGTCCCATATGGTCCCCTGTGCCTACCCAGAGTGACTTCTGGGTGCAGAGCCAGTTGTAACCACTGAGTGTCACTGGGTGTGGCTCCTCCTAAAACAAAATAAAACAAAACCAAAGGAGTTTACTCTAGCACAAGTTTTCAGAAACAAGTCAATTATGAGAATTAATTTTATATTTATAAAAGAGCTTTAATTTCCTTATTCATTCAATTATAAATGCTATAATTTCATAGAGTTAATAATTTTATTTATACACCAAGGAGGATGACATTATATCCAAAATTCTGAAAATGATTTATGTTTTAAGAATGTAGTAAGAAAGCAAGTCTCATTCACTGTTCATTTGAATGTCATCTGGTTCAACTACTAAGTTAAATTGCTATCATTTTAAAACAGAGACTAGATGTTAAAATATAGGAATATGAGTATTTTTAACTTTACTATAGAATATTAATTAAGGGAAAATTTATTTTCAGTTTTACGTGATCTAGACATTTTCCCTCTGTAATTGATGTATAAATGAAGAGAAAAGTGTGCTTTAGCCTTAAAATAAATAATGTATTTACTTATTTGATTTAAGATTTCACATTAAAATTAATTCTTATAGAAACTTCTAATGTAACACCAGCTTGATTTTCCATTTGTAAACAGCCCTAAGATAGAATTTAAGAATTTTTCTTTATATGTCTTTTTCTTCCCTACAAATGATTCCTATAAACAAGATAAATTCTTTGGAATGCTTTATTTTTATGTAGATGACATTATTTTGGCATATCTTCGGCATTAGAAAACCTGGAAGAAAGCAAAATCTTGTCATGAAAATGCTGGGTATATCACACTACTAAAAAATAGATACAAGTTGTAGGCTTTACTGACTTTAACAAATATCTCTCAGCATACTTTATATGTCAAGAATATTATTACACTTCAAAAAATGCCTTATAGAATAAAACTTTGTTTTAATTCTTAAAAATTAAGTACCGATTGGACATGACTTTAAAAATAAAAATTTAGTAAAAATGTAATTTTAAGACAGAGGACAACTCACAAAGAAAATTAACTTAATAATCTAAAAGGTATTTTGGGTCTCCCTGAAAAGGTGTTGGTTCTTAGTCTTTACTTGTATGAATAGAGTTATAATTAAAAAAAAATAAGCAAAGAACTATCATTGGTTGAGTATAAAAGAGTCAAATTATTCTTGACTTTCTGGTGAAGGATGTTTCATGAATAAATAATTCTTAAGAGAAATGTATCAAGAGATATAATAAACAAAGAATATGCTTCAATTTTCTCTTTAAATAGGGAGAATTTAATATCACATTAGGTGCTGGAGTGATAGCATTGTGGTAGGGCGTTTGCCTTGCACACGGCTGACTCAGAATGGAACTCGGCTCAAACCTTGGCATCGCAGAGGGTCCCCCAAGCCAGGATCGATTTCTGAGTGCATAGCCAAGAATAACCCCTGAGCATCACCAGGTGTGGCCCCAAAACCAAAATAAATAAATAAATAAATAATATCACATCAATACTGTGAAAGAGGAAATATTTTGAAAGTAAGGAGGAAAGAGATTATCTAATAACTATAAAGATTGTGGACATAATAATAGAATTGATTATGCTGAGAAATCATGAAGATTTGTTTTAAATGTGTTATAATAAATGAGAACAGATCCAAAAGTGTTGGTTTCAGTATTTTCTATCCTAATTGATAGTCTATTTAATTATGTGTTTATTTAGTTGTGTATAACACTGTTTATTAGTGCTTAAAATAAATAACTTATGGTAAATACAGTAGCTAAAATGCTTACTTTACGCATGCCTAGCCCAGATTAGATCCTGGCCTTTTATATGGTTCCTTAATCCCCACAGAGACAGAAGTAATCCTTGTGTACTGCCAGGAATGGCTTTCAAACCCCCCCCCCAAAAAAAATCATATTTTTTAGTTAACTGGGGAAGAGAGATAGTTCAGGGATTAAGTTGCTTTTTACTTGCACAGAGTTGATTCTGGTTAAAATTCCTGGCACTATATTTGGTCCCAAGAGGACTGCCAGATATTATTACTGAGCAGAGTCAGTAATAAATCCTGAGAACTTTCAGGCGTGGACAAGTTCCCAGAAGGTAAACATGAATAAATGGCTTTCCAGCATGTTTGGAAATATAATATTTCAACTGAGAAATTTTTATTTAGATTCAAGTTTTGTTTTTGTTTTTTAAATTTTGAAAATTATTCAATAATTCTAGTTTTCTTAATTTTACTTCAAGATTACTATGGAACATAAAAATAATTAGTATTAGTAGCCTTCTCCAGTAATACAAAAATGGATAACTTTTTAGAGTGAATATTTAAAATTTCTGTCATTCATTAATGATAGTTTTAATAATATAAAATAAAAACTAAGCTTGTTGTTTAATTAATGATGATTTTTTTTTTTTGGTTTTTGGTTTTTGGGCCACACCCGGATGTGCTCAGGGGTTACTCCTGGCTGTCTGCTCAGAAATAACTCCTGGCAGGCATGGGGGACCATATGGGACACCGGGATTCGAACCAACCACCTTTGGTCCTGGATGGGCTGCTTGCAAGGCAAATGCCGCTCTGCTATCTCTCCGGGCCCCTAATTAATGATGATTAAAAATAAAGATTCCTTTATGTAAATTCACTATAGTATTTCTACTTCAGTCCCTCTATTCACTTCTCTGTTTCTTTGTCTTCATCAAGTTATTATGATAAATTTATTATGATAAAGCAAGTTATTATGATAAAGTTATTATGATAAAGCAAGTTATGTGAAAGTATGCGAGTTGTGTAGTAAGCAAGATGAGTGTGCATACAGGTTACACTCAATTTACTTTATGTGAGCATCAAATGTTTGTTAATTTGTATGTAAATATAATTATGGAAATATATATAAATGCTTTTCAGTATTTTGAATTCTGTAATAAGATCAGAGACACAGAATTATTTAAAAAATGTCATTTTTCAAATGACAGCTAAAAATGATATCTGTACTTCAAGAAATCAAGCAAAAAGAATATCAATACTGACTTCACTTCAATACAAAATAAAATACTGCAAGTAACTGAGATTTCTCTCAAGATTGGCAGATAGACAATTCTAAATAAAGTCCTGGGATAGGAACCATCTCAAGCTGGCAGCATAAACTGGCATGTGCCTCATCCTGCTGACAGTCAGTTCATTTTGAAATCCAGGGAAAATGTGATTTCAATAGATTTGTGTTTGAATAATTATAATTCTTTCAAAGAAAAGTTAGAACATTGAGAGTTGAAGATATTGGTAGTTTTTCCACTTTATACTTACCTATTAATAGGTAAAGAAAAAGTCTGATATAAGAAATAATCATACTCACAAGCACACAAGCACCACAAAAATTAGACATGATTTCTTTCTAAAGTCCAGTGAAGTCAAAAAATTCAGATAAAAAATCTGTATAGGTATGAGGTAAAATTAACTCTATACTCCCAATATATTTAATTTTAGAAATAATTGAAAACAAGAATATAAATAGAAAAATACTGATTCCTTTATTCATTTTCCTTCAATAGAAAGTATGGGGTGGAGAATATGATAGGGAAAATGAAAAATAAGGATCAGAAGAATTAGAAATTTCTTCCTCATATTTGAGGTTCTGACTTATATCAGACATGAGAAATTGCATTTTATATAAATAATTCCACTTATAACATCCCACCTAAGATGAACAATATGATAAAAGTGATGCTTCTACATATTTTTATATGAACCAATCAACATTATTTAGTTTAGTTATGCAATATTGGGTGGTCATGACATGATTAATATCCAAATATGTTAGCAACATAGTCTATACATCATCCATAATGCAACCTCTAGTTTACAATTACAAATAAATCTGCTTTCTAAAATATTTTAGTTGTATTTCAAAAAAGCCAAAATTAAATAAGAAAATTATTTATCTAAAATATTTATTTGTACAACTATTAATCTACATTATCTTGGTGATGACTATTTAAAATGACTATTTTATGGAAAGACTTATACAAATTAAACAATTACACATTCATTAATTTTTCAAGAGATCTTTAAAAATGTATTCCTTAAGCAAAACGCTAATGACAATCTATCTTGCCTTCCTGAAATAATGTCTTATTATTCCACATCATCAATTTTAGGCATGGTTTCTCTATCTTAATAGGATCAATTAATTGCCCAATCATAAAGTAAATGATTCTTAAGATGATCTAATTAAACCCCTGCCTCTGTAATAGTCAAATTAAGGTGGACATATATGATATCTTGGAGAAGTAATTAAGTATCTTTAATTTAAAGAACAACAAAATGTGAGATTACTACTAATGTGTCATCTTGAATTGAAGAAAAAAATCACTGTTTTTTTTTTTATGGTCAGGGGATATAGCATAGAAGCCATCATTAGTTTATATAAAATAAGATATTTAGGTATACTATATTTTTGACATTTATCATTTATAATTGTAAAAATTTACATCTTAAAATGTTAATGTATGTAAATTTTAAAATATAAAATTTTTTAAATTGATGAGTTTCATAACTCATAATAAATTCTAAAATTCTAAACTTCCTATATTCTGAGAATTTGTGTCTCTTTAAGATATATGTTAATATAACAAAATTAAGTAGCATAAACTGCTACATAAATTACATAATTATTAGTTAAAATGACCAAAAAAGTTATGTGTTCATATCAATATCAATAACGTGGACGAAGATTCATGTGCACATTACACATTTTAATTTATTATTATTTAATTTTTACTATTATGAGTGAAAATTGTAGAAAAACAGAAAAACTGTCATTATTTAAGAAATAATCAGTGGAACATAAAAATAGACCATATAGTCCGGCGAGGTGGCGCTAGATGTATGGTGTCTGCCTTGCAAGCACTAACTGAGGAAGGACAGCGGTTCGATCCCCGGAGTCCCATGTGGTCCCCCAAGCCAGGGGCAACTTCTGAGCCAGGAGTAACCCCTGAGCATCAAACAGGTGTGCCCCGAAAACCAAAAAAAAAAAAAATTAGACCATATAAATAAATTTAATCTCACTTGTTAACAAATAACAAAGTGTTTAAAATATTTGAGTTTTATGTTGTTTGATTTTTGGAACACACCTATGATGATCAGTGCTTACTCCTAGTCTGTGTCCAGGGATCACTCTTGGTGTGAAAACAGGACTATATATTGTGTGTAAGATCACCTCTGTGTTGAAGATGTGCAAATGCTCCTATCTGCCATAGCTAGCTTTGGACTCTGTTTGAAAGGAATGAAAATATGCTTGTGTTGTAGAAAGGTATACACTTAACCATTTTGTTTGTTTGTTTTTGGGAAGGAGCACACCCCGCAATGCTCAGGGATTATTCCTGGCTCTGCGCTCAGAAATTGCCCCTGGCTTGGAGGAACATACGGGATCCTGGGGATCAAACCTACATCCGTCCTGTGTCAGCCTCATGCAAGACAAACGCCCTACCACTGTGCTTCCACTCCAGATCTCATTTGACATTTGAATTATTAATGTATGTATTTCTAACTATAATAATTCTTGAGTGAAATTAAAGCTGCTTCAGATATGCAAATAGCAGAGAGATTCATTAGTCACCAAGAAAATTGGCATTATATGCATTCTCACAATAAAATGAGAAAATGAGTTTCCAGGTCTGTATTCAGCCAGCTTCATAGTCTAACTCTGGTCACTAAATTCTTGATATAAGTCAAGCTATAAAAATTATGGGTGCACCAACTATATAACTGAAAACTGGAGAGGACGGGCCAAATCTCTGCCCTGCCTGCTGTATCCATCATCTTCAATTGCCATTTTGCCAATGCCCTGCTTGACCCCTCCTCTATAGCTCTCTGCAGAGGCACCATTCTAAATCTCCAGATATACTAGTATTTGAAAAAAAAAAAATCAGACATTTTGGAGTGAGTATGAACATTCTTTTCCCCATATTCTTATATTTTAAGAAACACTGGCAGCTGAAAACATTCCCCACAAAAGCCCAAGTATCAGAGTTAGTGATTGGAATTTGGACTCTGCAGTTGTGATTTATTATTATTATTATTATTATTATTATTATTATTATTATTATTTATTACTGTTATCAACTAGCAGAAAGAGCTCACTAGATAGACCTTATGACAAGGACTTAAGAACCTCATTACAAGATACAATAATTTTCACAAAATGTTTTGTTGCTGTATTCTCCTTTTAATTTTTTTTTCTTTTAATAATTTTGCTCCCATTTACCTGGAAACAAATGTTTTGTGATTAACTATGTCAACTATGTGACACTAGAAATATAAATTAAGTTGTATTTAAAAGGGGATGTGCTATTATTTCTAAGCAAATAATTCAGTGATACACTTTCACATCAAACTTACATTCTGATTGCTTTACATACTAATTGTGATAAAAATAAGAATAATAAAAATATTCAAAGTATTTTCTAATAGAGCTATCTCTTATGTATGTACCTAAACCAACATGTCCTTTTATATTTCAAAGAAAATGCTAACAAATTTTAACATCCCCCAACTAAAAATCATTTTTCAGACTAACTGTAGCTGACATAAAATATTTCCAGGAGCTAGAGTGGTAGCACAGCAGAAAGGCTTTTGCTTTGCATGCTGCTGGCCCAGGACAGACCTGAGTTCAATCCCCGCAATCTTACATGGTTCCCCAAGCCAGAAATAATTTCTGAGCATCATGGGGAATGGCCCAAATTCAAAAACAAAACAAAAAAACATTCGGAAAATTAAAAAGTGCAAAACTAATTCCTTCAAGTAATTTTCTAATGCTATAAGAAACTGCATTTTTTTTATATTAGCCACGCAAGAAGCTAAAAATTCAGCAGTAGTCTCATGACTTGTGGAAAAAGGCATTACTAAGTGTGTGTGTGTGTGTGTGTGAGAGAGAGAGAGAGAGAGAGAGAGAGAGAGAGAGAGAGAGAGAGAAAAAAACTCCAGAACTATAAAGGCTAGCAGGATGGATACTACTGTGTATGCATTTTCTTCACTGAATACAATGCTTTAATTCCAACATAGAAGATTCTCATAGCTCTGTAATAGGCATATTTAAAGACTAAATTATATTTATAAAAGCTGCTGCCTTTTGCTCAACTACACTAGGACAGATTTGTTCTTAACAAAGAGTGTTAAATATGATATAATTAATGCTTACCAACAGAAGCACCAATACTGATCTCAAGACCCACTATGAGTAAGTAAACATGAAAAGAACTGAAAGCATAAGATAAAAGCATGAGGAATTCTATCAGAGTATGATAATAAGCTTTATAAGATTATAATAATAATCAACTTTATTATACCATTCATGATGTGGACACAAACAGTGAATACAGCCCAATACAAGTCTTCTGTATATCTTTTCTTGTCATTTATATGAAAGAAAGAATATCATATATAGATTTTCTAATAGCATTTTAAAAAATAAAACATGGCTTGGAGATGTCTTTACTGGGTTCTCTCACATGGATTTCCTTGCAATCTTATAGACTCAGGAGCTTTGCTGAATGTAGACCTCTAAGTTTAGAGTAAAGATGCGGTAGCCCTGATAGTCGCTGATACCACAGGGCCAAAGTATCAGTAAACACTTGGACTTGAGCAATAAAACACCTACCTGCAGTCGTCTCCAGATTCCTTGAGCACTGCTTGCAAGTTTCTGGGTGGTTTCTAGCAATTCTCTGTGTTATGTGGGTTGGGGACATGAAATAAAGTACAGTGCATCTCAGAGATATACTCTAATTGCTCCATTATTCCCTGGTTCTTTTAAAATAGATTTTTTAAACATCTAAATAAGGGCACCATGAAAGTCAATGTCAAATCATGGAAATTTTAGATAGTTTGATATGTGACTGTACATTAATACTAAAATAAGATTACCTCTCATAGCAAGGAACCAAACAGATTCATGTTAGAATTACCTTTAAATGGTAACTGGGGATAGGGCCAGAGAGATTGAACGAGAAGGGCTCTTGCCATACACAAGGCTGACCTACTTTTGATTTCCAGCATTCATGTAGTACCTTGAGCACACCAAGAGTGCTTTCTAAGCCAAAATCAGGAGAAACTCCTGACAACCGCCCAATGCCCCCTGCCCAAAGTAATTGTAGCTGGATACAGGCAATATTAGCAATACTGTTTACAGAGCATTTTTAAGAGCACAGTGTCTTATTAAGCACTATGTTTATAGCCTATATAACCACACATTAAGGTTATTCCCATCCTTCTTTTTTAAAGAAGGAAATTGTAGTCTCAAATAAAGTTATATTGGCATTAATTGCTTTCAGAATCATGTACAGAGTATAATTGTTCTAAAGTAATTTATATATTGTTCATAATTATACAGTAAAATGACTTCTTGAATTCAATTATACACTTATCTCAAAACAATAATTTAAGTGGCAATCCCTCACTGGCATTTATGCAAATATCCTAAATAACAATGTTAAATTTATGTCTATTCTCATATATATTATATTAGATTGAACTACAATTAAGTCATTCACTGTGACAAGTATATGAAATGAATTTATTTCTAGTTCTAGCATCTCAAAATACTCAATAAGTAGGGGAACTAAAGGGAAAAACACTTGTCTTATTATTTTTATAAAAGTAGAGAAATAGTCAACAATATGTAAGCCACTATGATCAATATTAAAATTATATTTAAAAAGTAGAGAAATACAGAGAATATATTTAATTTATCCAATATTTTTCTGAACTAATCAACCAGCAATATTTATTTTTTTTTGTGAGGGGTTACGTATATTTTATTAATTAAGGAAAATGTCAATCCCCTCTCCTTACAAACAGAAAGACCAAATTTTTTGTATCTATCATTGATGCTTTTAAAATTTTACTTTTATCTTAATATTAATTTTTGTGTTTATCTACTAATTAAATAAAACACAAGGTTTTTGGAAGTTTTCTCTGGGAACATAAATTTTCCAATATCTCTTACAGTAAGTCTTTAGAAAATACTACATAAAATTAATTTATTTTATTTTTATCTTTTTCTTATTAAAATAAATGATAAAAATTGAAGAGAGAAGAGAAAAAATACAAGTTTTCCCTAAAGTTTTCTTTTTTTCTTAGGAAACCCTTTGGTACAGGGAGAGAAAATACAGAAAATATACAATTAACATTGGTTTGTCAAACTCAAAGGAAAAATTGGGAGACTATAATAAAGGTTATCCTGGACTTTAATGTACTTAAAGCACTTTTTGTTGTTATTTCGAAGCCACACATAGCAGTGCACATGGGTAGCTTTAGCTCTGTATTCTGGAATATTCCCTAACTTGTCTTGAGAGGTAATATGGCGTGTCAAATTTTAGTAGTTCACGTGCAAAGCAAATGCCTTACCCAATAAATATCTCTTTAGTACCCTAAAAGAGTATTGTAAGGAATGTAAATCTTAAATTTATTTGATGAGTAATATAGAGGAGAAGAAACACTGGTGTTTAGCTCTTATGCCTGTGACTTCTAGTCTACATTATAGAGATGAAAGTATTTCTTCTGTCTTACCTTCCTATTGGCTTAGCAGTCCAAAAGCCTATGAAAAAGACATAACTTCCTTATTGTATCCAGCATTACTAAATCTGGGAGGACTGCAAAGAGCTGAGAAACAAAAAACTATATACAGAAGGAAAGTGAAACCACTTAAATAATAGCAGTTTATGTTTTCCTCAACTTAGAAAAGCATATGGCACAGACTTTCACCCCACATGTTTCCTTTTAGCTAATTTCATGAAAATAAGGGGAATTGGAGGGGCTGGTGAGAGAGCAGAGTGGGTAGAATGCTTGCATATGGAGAATTCCAAAAATATTAAAAAAGAGCTCTGATATAATCCAGTATTCCATCTCTTTATATAAATCTCCTAAATTCAAAAATATTAATAAAAAAAGATATGCACATATCTATGTTCATTGTATATAGTGAGCAAAAACTCAAATTTGTGTTCAAAAAGAACACAAATGTGTAATGCAAGATGAATGGATAAAGAAGTTTTAATACATATATAAAATGTAAGAGTTTAGTCGAAGCACAGATAAATAAAGAGGAATCATAAAAATGAGAAGATTCTGCATCTCAAAGAAATTGATGAATGGCATACATTGATCATGCACAGAATAGAAGAAATTGTTCACCGTATACATATCCGCTAGGGGCTTAATAGCTCATGTATATAATATACTAGTAAAGTTTAACAAGAAAAAAAAATATTCAACCTCATTAAAATTAGAGACATGAGATGAACAGAAATTTTCTCAAAGAAGAAATACAGATGGCCAAAGACACATAAAAATGCTTCATATCATTAATCATCAGAGATATGCAAATCAAAATAACAATGCAGTATCACATCACACCACAGAGACTGGCATGCCTCAAGAAAAACAAGAATTGGTCCAAGAGAGACAGTACAGCAAATAGAATTCTATCTCCTGCATTCCATATAGTACCCTGAACCAGTCAGGAGCTATTTCTGAGTGTAGAGTCAGGAGTAATCCCTGATCTTCACCAGGTATGACACACACACATACACACACACAACACACACACACACACACACACAAAGTATTTTAATTTAAAAAAAATGGCAAAGCTACTACTCTGTTTGTCTTGCACACAGCCAACCAGGGTTCAAGCTCCTGTGCCCCACTTCTGGTCTCCCAAGCCTGGCAGTCACAACTTCTGAGTGAAGAGCCAGGAGTAATCTCTAAGCACTGCCAGGTTTTGCCACCAAATAAAATAAAACAAATAGAAGAGAAGAAAAAATAAAGAATATTGAGTATAGATATAGGAGAAAGGGACTTTCATTCACTTCCTGTGAGAATGTAGAATGGTGTAGTCTTTGGGATAAAAAATAGGGACTTTGCTCAAAAAAATTGAAATTAAGCTTCCATTCAACCAAGCAATAACTCTCTTGACAATATAACCCAAAGCCCCAAAAACACAAAGTAGAAAAAAGTCCTCTGCAAGGTTCATTGCAGCAGTATTCACATTAGCTGGAAACAACCCAAGAACCCTAGCATAATGAGAGAAAAAAAAACTTGATACATCCACACAATGAAATACTATGCATCTGTTTGAAGTACTGAAAACAGGAACTTTTATATACATGTATAGATATAGATAATCTCATACAGACTGAATTGAATCAAAAGGAGGAAGACAAATATAAAATTATCACATAACTGTGGGATATAAAAATACTATGAGAATAATTCCTAGAATATTAAAAATTATAGGTGGGAATTGCAGTTAAGAAAAGGGACCGCTATGACAATAATAGTTGGAAATGATCATTTTATACAAAAGCCTGGAAATAAAAAAAGTAAAGTAATATGCATACCACTTTAGTAACAATGTGCAAATCAAGGCACCTAAAAAGAAAAATCAAAATTGAGAGGTAAAGGAAGAGAAGGGAGAGGAGAGAGAGAGAGAGAGAGGGAAGAGAAGGAAGAGTAAGAGGAAAATGAGGAGAGAAAAAGGAGGAGAATAAAAAGAAGAAAAAGTCTGACACAGTAGTAGGCTTGAAGGAAGGGTAGTGGGGGACAAAGGTAACTGGGGAAATTAATGGCAGGAAATGAACACTTGAACACTGATGAAGGCATGGGTGTTGGAGAATTTTATAACTGAAACTCAACTATCAACAATTTTTAACTGTGTATCTCAAGGTGATTTATATATATATATTTATATTTATATTTATATATAAACATATTTGGTAAAGTATATAAATATATACCCAAAAGAAGAAAATCATGCAATTTTTCAAGACTTGGCTTCATCTGGGTGAAACACGTAAGTGAAATAAACTAGAGGATAAGGACATAAACTGATTATCTCATTCATTTATGGTATACAGACACAAAACAAGGGAATAGACAATAATGAATAATGACAATTCCTCAGCCCTAGATAAATGACAAAAATTACAGATTGGAGGACAAAAAATTACCTCCATGAGGGAAGTATAATGAAATGAATGGGAACAACACAATAGCATTCATGGAAGATCTTGAACACTTTGGTGTTGTTAAGAAGGGAAAATTTATATATCACAAGTCAATACTATGAACAGATGACCTAAACTATAGTAATTTAATTAAATAAAAAGGTAAAAAATCAATGGTGGTTTAGCAATAATTTTTCACAATATAACAACAATAATGCTATTGTAGCCATGTTGCCAAAGCTAAAGTAAAAACTAAATTTTAAGCATTCAATTGAGAATGTTCTAACATGCTTTCTTAAAATATATCTATTCAGTGACCTAGAGACACAGCAGATAGAACATCCCCTGTGAGTCCCCTGAGCCTGCCAGGAGTGATTTCTGAACTCTGAAACAGAAATAACCTGAGCGCCGCTAGGTATGACGCCCCCAAAAAACTATTCACCCAAGTCTGATCACCAATGATTATAACATATGTACAACTGATCAAATTGAGAAATCACCAAGATATCCATCAATGAATATAAAGGAGCATAATGATTATTATAAAATTAATTTATAACTGATAAAATTGAGAAACCACCAAGACATCTATCAATGAATATAAGTGAACATAATGCAATAATTCAGCCAATGATTTTTTTATTCCGCATTAAAAGTGAGTGTATTATTAAGCCATTAAAACTAAGCATTAATGTTATGTGAATACAGATAAGTGCAACAAGTCAATCTGAAAATATTATGTATGATCCACTGTTTGAATTCGGCAAAAAGCAAAACTATACAGAAACTAAGATTAGTGGCTGTCAGGGCTTTGGCGTACAGTTCTTAAAAGATAAAACACGATGAAAATCTTCCGTATTTGTCCTTCTACAACTGGCTTATTTCATTGTTATGGCAGTTAAATGATAGTTCTACTTAATAGTGTAATAATGTATGCATATATTATGCATTTTTCTAACTATAAGTAAAAGTAAAGAATATCTAGATTGTAAATTGTAAAATCTAGTTATTATTAGTATAAACATTTTAATTAATACATTTTAGTAAAAATATTACACTAATGCCAAATGTTAAATTTAGAAAAAAGTAGATGTATATAAAGGTCCTAAAACTACTTTATTTTTTACTCATTTTTGATTAACTTAAAATGTCTTAAAACAATATATATATAAACAACAGAGTAATTTTACTAATTAATTAAACTGATAAAGTTAGAAAGTAATTAATAATCATATATAATGCATATTAAATTATCTAGTATTCATTAATGTTATTACACTTATATTGTAAATAGAATACAATCAGTTATCTGGTTAATTTAATAAATATGAAAATATTGATTTTAATAATACTTGATCTCATTAATATTAGTTTTGCATTTTTGTTTTGTTTCATTTTTGTCATATTAAACATTATATGACAAAATTATGAAGCACACTTAAAATAAGATTAAAACTCATTATGTATCTTTGTGAATTCACTGTATCAACTACTAAATTATTAGATACTCTGTTTCAGTCTATAGTTCTTAACAGTTATCAACATAAAAATATTTTTATTTAGTGTTTATATTATCTGATAATGGTGATTCATATGAAAGTTTGCTAAATTTCTTTGTCTATCTTCTTGAAAAAATACACAAAAATTGTACTATAATATTTACTAAAAATAATCAAGTAGCGGCAGTATACTCAAGTCCATACTGTTTGTCTTATATAAAGTCAACCTGCGTTCTATACCCAGCCCTTTATATGGTTCCTAAGACTGTCAGAAGTGATCATTATTGCAGAACTAGAAGTCCTGAGCATGCAGGGTATGGCCCAATATCTACCAACCCCCAATATGTATACACACAAACATACACACACACACACACACACACACACACACACAGTAGATCTATAATGTATGAAGCTCAACTGTAAAAGAAAATATTTACCTAAATCAATAAAAAATTCTTAAAAAAAGAAACAATTCTGGGGCCAGCAGTGGAGCAAGCAGTAGGGCATATTCCTTGTCTGCACTAACCTAGTATGGACAGCAGTTCAATCCCCCAATGTCCCATTTAGTCCCCCAAGCCAAGAGAGATTTCTGAGCACATAGCCAGGAGTGACTCCTGAGTGTCACTGGGTATGGCCCACCCCCCCCCCAAAACAGAAAAGAAACAATTCTGATTAAATAATAAATTTCATTACATATAAAGTAAAAGATGGTTAGGGTGTAAGTCATGATAAAAGTAGAGTATTTGTTTTCCTCACATCCATTGCATTCCAAAGCTCAAATCTAATTTAGGATAATTTCTCACTGTTAGATGCACAATTAATTTCTAATATAATGTTTTATAAAAATATGCCTGTGATTATGTGAATAGGTCCTCAAACAATGTATCCACAGTCTAAATTCATATCATGGCTCATTTTGTTTGCATGATTCAGATTTACAAATTACAAAGAGTTTAAACCATGAAATGCTACCAGATAGAGATTACTGAAAAAGATTACTTAGGTTAAATATGTCCAGTAAGGCCTAAAATGTATAGAGATACGTTCTTCACAGAACAAATTCTACTAAAGAAGATGCACTTGTCAATAAAGAAGATACACATTTATGACCATTTTAAAAGCAAATAACTTTTATTGCATATTTACAGTGATATAATTCCTAATAAATTACGCTAATTAAAATCAGCTTCCCATAAAACGTATAATAAAATATCATAGAAATAACATGTTTTCTAATGCTTTAAAATATCACTCTATAGTGATAATTCACACATCTTGTAATAAATACATATAGTACATTAGCAAGATAAAATGTGTTTTTGTTATATGTGCTTTAAATTAAGAAATACTAATAAACCAAAAAAATAGCAGGAAAGGTACTTGCTCAAACCAGGGCTCAATCAATTATCAGTCTTCCATATGGTTCCATGGGCACCACAAGAAGTGATTTTTAGTGTATAGATAGTCGTAAATCCAACTATTGCCAGATTGGCTCAGAGTATAAAAAAAAAAAAAGGCAAAATTTCTGTGGTAAGCTTTAGAGTTCTTTCCTCTAAACAGAATTTTTTTTAAATATAACTTATTATTTGTTTTCTATTTATTTTGTACAAAATGGCAAACTTTGATTTATAAAGAGGGATACTGATATTAAGATAAAAATATAGACTGGAGATGTATATGAAGGCCATTGTGGAATTGAAATATCTAGAATGGTTTTCAAATCACTGTACTTATTTGGTGATTCAAAGAGACACACAATGATAGCAAAAAAGGAATAGACATAATTAAGCAGATATAATAACTGGCAACAAATCTTACTGGTTCATAATGTATTATTTTTAAGTCTTTTTCAAGGGCAAGTTCTTTTTGATTACTTATAATTGGTATAAAAATAAGCAGGGACAGTGTACGAGTGATAATGCTTGCCTAGGATAATGCATAGCTGACCTGGGTTCAATTCCTAGTATCCCAAATGGTCCCACAAACCCTACCAGGAGTGATCACTGAGCACAAAAGCCAGAATAAACTCTGAGTAGTATTGTGTCTAATACGAAAAAAGTAAAAAAAGGTTTATGCGTGAGAATACACTGTACCTTAGTTCAGATTTCAAATAAGTGAATGCTGTATTAGTAAACTTATAATAAACAATGAATTCAAATTGCTTTTGGAAGTGCATGCTCTAAGTTTAAACTGTGAGGAACTGAGAGATTTTTGTTTCTCTGTTAGTTTATCACAGCAGTGACTTCAGTCAAGAGAATGAGTGCTCCTGCAGTACCCCATGTGTTTCATGTTGACATGTGTAGTTGCTTGACAAACTATTTTATTGAAAATGATACCACTTTCCAGTACAACAAAATTAAATGTCAGTTTCTGAGTTGATGCTTTTTTAAGGGTATGTAACATTTAAAGAAAAAGAAAATCTTTCTAGTAGTCTGTGTTGAATGATCATTTCAGTCTATGTTAAAGAAATGTCAGCTGACAGTATGCCCTTGACACCTTTTATTGGATGACATGTTAGATAAGTATCATCAAAACAACCTCTGCAGGGCTGCTAGAAGTATATGTAAAATGATTCTGGTATAAACTTACTAATAAAATAGAAAATAATCTTTATACATAGTCAATAAAAGTTGTAAAAATTAGAAAGCAGCTCAAAAAAGGCAGAACCATAAAAAGAAATATGGAGGAGAAGTTTGGAATAGAGTATGGATGAGGCAGGAATTGTTATAAAATATGTCACTCTTAGCAAAAATGAGTAAACAAGTTAGACTGTAAAATGTGAACTGAAGTAGTTTTAGTAGACCAGATTTGAAAAGGTAGAAAAACAATAATCCAAATGCTTAAATTTTTCTTTTCATAAGAGGTATTTTAGATGGGAAGGATCAAAAATAGTTACCTTTGTATATGAACTTCATCACATCAATTCTGATGAGGCACTGTTTCAAACTGATTACCAATCATTCAAAAGAGGCTCTCTGGAAAAGTGCATGATTTAGAGGTAATGACCAAATAGATTTGTTCCCTGGCCCACAAAATAGCATTGAACCCATTAAACTTAAAATTAGAGGTACTGTAATTTAAAAAGTCTTTATATATTGATTATACTGATAACACTTTGAGTTGAGAAGTGTAAATAAAAGTTAAAATTTGTTTACCTAACAGTCTAGCATTTAATGAAAAGAGGCATTAAAATTAGAAGAAATAAACACAATTCATGTTTTCTTTTATTTTGTTTGTTTATTTTGGGGCCACACTCTGTGGTGATCAGAGGATACTCCTGGCAACTGCACATCAAAAGCGGCTCCTGGCTCAGGGGGCCATATGGGATGTCAGGGATCTAAACAATGTTCATTCTGGATAGGTCACATGCAAGGCAAATACTTTACCCTGTGCTATTGCTCCGGGCCCCAGCGTTGTCATTTTCAAAGAGGCTAAAGTAAGAAAAGGCCGCTTCCAAAGAACTATAAGCATGTTAGATATCTGCAAATTAACAGAAATGGATTCTAGGAATATACTCTAGGAACACAAGAATTAAATAATTAAAGAATCCCTTTTCACACCTATATTCAATGAAGCGCTATTTACAATAGCCAGAATTTGGAAACAACCAGGATGGGGGGCCCTTCAACAAAACTGTGGTACATATATGTAATGGAATATATGAAGCCATCAGGAGAGTTGAAGTCAAGAAATTTTTCCATACATGGATGTACAATGGAATCTCTTATGCTTAGTCAAATAAGACAGAGAGGGAGAGAGAAACGACACAGAATAGTCTCACTCATATATGTGTTTTAAGAAAAATGAAAGACATTTCTTGCATATACCCTGAACTCACTATATGTAATTCAGTGCCTGCCACTAGTCACTTATATTCAAACACAATGTATGTTAAACCTGTGAATTTCAGGTCCATTCTCTGATTTTTTACTTAATATCAGTATTATGTGAGGGTACCGATTACTATATTCTGATTTACCTTAGCTGCTTGATAAATATGCTGATTCTGCCTTTTTACAGGATACTTTTCATTTTATACTAATTTCAGTCTAATATTTTAGTTATGTTCTTTCTTAACTCCATATTTTCTCCCTTTTCACTCATTGTTTATTTAAATGTACAATATGACCATACTTATGACCATAGGGGGCCAGAGAGTTGGTGCAGCGGGTAGGGAGTTTGCCTTGCACTCGACTGACCTAGAGGAACCCCGTGTGATGCCCTGGAATCCCAACTGGGTCCCCAAGCTAGGAGCAACTTCTGAGTGCATAGCCAGGAATAACACTTGAGTGTCTCCGGATGTGGCCCAAAAACCAAAAATCAAAACCAAACAAAAACCTATATGACCATAAAATATTCCTTTTTCACTTAATTGTGAAGGCTTATTTTCTCAAACACACACACACACACACACACACCACACACACACACACACACACACACAACACATTCAATCAGAAAACAAAGGAACATTTGTGCTTCTCAGTGGTTCCTGAATTTAAAGACAGTAAAGTAATCCAACTTTCAAAAGCCCACGAAGGTTGAAATAATAAGTTCCTATTTAAAAATTTTACTCACTAACTTAGGTCTCAGAAACAGAAGTTAATAAATTGGTTGACTGATATATTAGTAATAATAAACAGTCTTATAATGTTTCATCAAAAGAACTATTAATTTGCAACTTCAACTTAATTATTTAATTCTGATAAAAAATGGTATACTGTTGTATTATAGCTGCAGTTTTTCATGTTCTAAAAAGCTTTCAAATTAAGAAAGATATTTCATAATGGAAAAAAGAGATTGGAAGTTTTTAATTAGTTTTAAATTATCATATAGCCCTATTTTAATATACCAGTATGTAGTTTTTCCCACAAAAATAATAAAACTAATTTTATTTCTAAGAAGAACATTAATAAACATCAGTATTCAAAGTAAATCATCAAAAATAATTCTATAAACCCTTTCAATAGTTTTGTGCCTTCAATCTCCCATAAAGTAACATCGTTAAATAGCAATAAGACAATGATTATTTTCCTCTTTTCTTCATATTATCTCTCAACTTGTTTATTATCCATCTTATGCTCTTCGTAACTGACAGAATAGTTTACTTTGTAATGCTACAAAAACCAAAGATTTCTTATAAATCTTCTCAAGGTTTACTCATTTGTTATACCCTCGCAAGATATATTCCACCAATTGTACATGTAAACTAGATTTTCAAAACAATTGATCTCTTTGCCATATTCTCTGTGAGTTCTTTAACAACCATTAAATTAATAATTACTTTCTCAGAACTGATTTATATCCCTAAAAACTTTTTCTCACTATAGAAATAATGTACTTTGAATATTTATATTTCTTGTTTCTGTCTTTCTTCATGATGACAGGGCTTTTGGTCAATTACCTTCTCTGCCTTAATTACTATCATCCAGACCAGTTTCTAACCCAAGGTAAAAGCTGATAGATAAATAAATATTCTGAACCATCAAGGAGAGTATAAATAAGAGAAAAATTAAAATTCAAAATTGCATTGCATATACAGAAATACAGGTTAATGTTGAGTGTGCTGATGACTATGTAAACTGTAAGAAACAACAAAATGAGATAGCAGAACCTGATACTTGGTGAATGATATCTGATTTAAACACAAAAATAGCATAGCCTGATGGAGAAAAGAGAGAAAGTAATTTTACATATGAGCATCAAAATTGCAGAGGAAAAAAATAGAAACATAAAATTTGAAAGCCAAAAGAATAAAGGCATCATTTGCAATACTAATGTTTATGTCACTTTATAATTAACTAAAAGATGATAAATTTGCATACAATATAATAAATATAATCCTTGGTAAATAAATTGTATCATGACATGGTCAAATATAAACCTCAGTGTAACCCATTTTTGAAAAAATATCCTTAGATAATATCTATGATTATTTAGAGAAGCAAAATGCTGATGGATGGGATATTATATCCTTAAGGACAAGACCTAGCTTATGAACACTGTGTTCCAGCTTTCATAATGGACAAGGTGCCAGAATGTTTTTTTTTAAAATCTCTGGAAATTTCACATTGGCAAGTTTGAGATTCATGTGTAATTCATGAGCTTTTAAAAACCAAACCTAATAAGTGACAGAGAAATGATTCCCAAGTACGCCTTTATGCTGAGATAGGTATGTATTACATTGTAGGTTGAGAAACAAAAAAAAGTTACCAATGAACAAATAAATTCTGCCCAAGATCAGACACCTGATGGTCTTACACGTCTGGAAGGCAATTTTGAATAATTTGACTCCAAAATCCAGACTCTTTACTTGGTCTTTAATTTATGCACACAGAACTTATGATGTTCTTACAGATCAGTGTTCATACTTCATACCGTGAGGGTCATCACAAAATAAAGTGCAATAAAAAGCTTAAGTGCCTTCTTAGAAAATGGAGCCACCTTCTTTAACATCTTTATTATTTATATAAATTTTATAGGACTCTTTCCACAAGGAGTGGAAGAGTGCAGTTAGAGCAGAGTAGGCACTGCTATGGCTCTGAAAGTTGAAAATGATCTCTCTGGAAAGAAACTGGATGATGAAAAGAGATAAGTGATATATATATACATATATATGTACATATATGTATATATATGTGTGTGTATATATATAATACTATAATACAATACCCATCAGTAACAATATACAAACCATAATGTCTAAAAGGAATAAAAAAACGAGAGAGAGTAAAAGTGTCTTCCAAAAAAGGTGAGCAATAAAAGGGCATAAGGGAAAGTTTATGACACTCAGACAGGAATGGTGCACTGGGTGAAGGGATTGGATTTTGGGCATTGCATGATTAAAACACAATCATTGAACAACTTTGTAATTGTATCTCATAAGTGAATTCAAATTAAAATTTATTAAATAACTGAAAATGAAATGCTAAAAATGTGATATTAAAACAAGATAAAATGCAAAATGTTATTAATTTACATTAATTTTATATAATTTCTCTGTGTCATTATATTTTACATGTGTTTTAGTAACTTTCCCACATTTCTGTCCATGCAACAAACTTCTAAGTCTTATTTATTTATTTATAGTCACATTTTTGCAGTATAGCTTTTATATTTTATTTTTTCAATTTATTTTATTTTATTTTTAGGCTACCCTAGTGTTGCTGAAGGTTTTATTCCTGGCATTCCAAATCACCACTTGTAATGCCCAGTTGAGAATCACATGGAAATGCCGGGATTGAACCTGGGTACCCAAGAGCAAGACAAATGTCTTTACCAGCTATACTATCTTTTCTGACTTGCTTTATCTTTATATATATATACTTCTATGAAAAGAGAAAAAAATATTTTCTGGGGCAATTAACTTAATAATTTTTCCTATGTCAGGTAGTTTAAATAATTTATTCCAATTATAGCAAAAGTATTCACTGTTTTATTTTTAAAACAACAATCATGTAGTTTCTAGTGTAATTAAAACAATATTAAAGTTCAATGGAGATAAAAAACAATAGGCAGGGTTCTTCCCTGGTACCCCATACGATCTTCAACAATTCTAGGAGTGATCCCTAAGTAAGACAAAATATGCACTAAAAGCTGTTAGCTGAGGTTCCAACACACACACACACACACACTCACACACACACTCACACACACACACACACACCCATAGATAGATAATAGGAGAATATTTTAATGCAAAGTTTACATTTTTTAAAAAATATATATAAACAAGATTTATCTCAGAATAAATTTACACAATCAGCACATAATCTAATTGTGAAAATATCCAATTAAAATAATAAAATATATGCTAGCAAAATTTCCAAAGTTCACTACTAGGAAATTTGTTGGTGCCACTTCCCATACTTCACATCTACTATTAGGTCCATACTTGCACTGCTTTATTCAGAAATACAGCTTTTATATATCTAAAGAGACTAATTCATAGGTAATTTTTCTAAGAAAAGCACAATTTTTTTTAAAAAATTCTTTAACTGAATCACTATAAGATACAAGAATTAGAAATATGTTCTTGATGAATTTCAGTTATACAAGCTAGAATACACATCCCTTCACAAGTGTACATTTTCTGCCACCAATGTCTTCAGATATCCTCTTCTCTCTTCAGTCTGCCTTTCTTCTCAGTCCATTTTGCCCTTTCATTTCTTCCTTCCCGCTTCCTTTTTAGACACTATGGTTTGCAATATTGTTATGCGAAGTTATATCATGCATGTCACTTTATATCCTTTCTGTGTCCAGTTCCTACCCAGAGTGATATTTTCGATTGTCATTGTCATAGTAGTCCCTTCTCTGCCTAACCCGCCCCCTTTGTTATTGTAGCAAGCTTTCCTAACATGGACTTTCATCTTCATCCTCATCTCTATTTTCTCTGGAAATTAATATATACTATCATTTCTATATCCTACACATGAATGTGATCATTTCTAAATTTATCCTGCTCACTCTGACTCATTTTTATTAGTATAAAAACATATTCATCCATGTTAAAGACAAATTCTTCAAATACTTTGTTTGGTTTAGGGGATATACTAAACTATGTTTCAAGGTTTACCCCTGGTCTATACTTAGATGTATGCCTGGCAGAGTCTGGATAATTGTATAGGATGTTAGGGATCAAAGGTGGAAGACAGCCATATATACATGACAAGCACCTTGTATAGTTCAAAGAGTTGTGTGTGGGACATACCTTTATTTACTGAGCTAATTATAGAACAAAATCTTTGAATTAAAGAGACAAAATTAAAGAAACAAACAAACATGTATGTGACAAATTCTGGGAAATATATAAGGGAAAGAAAGCAAAATAAAGGACATTATTCATTTAATCTTCAATATATCTAATAATCCCTTTCTCTAACAACAACCCACCTATACTCAACAACCTCTCTCTAAAAATATTAGATGGTTCAAACTAAATTTAACAAAGTGAATTGTCTTATATATATAATTGATTTTCTGGCAATTATAGCATAAAAATTAGAATATCATCTACTTTTGTAACAATCTTGTCTCCTGAATTTTTATCTCTAAACAATGATACACTAAAATTAATTATTATTATCACACTATTTTAAAATATTATATGTATGACCCCAAATTTGAATATAAAACAAAAAATAAATTTTTTGTTCTCAAATGTAAGTAGTTTGTGAAATAATTCCTACCTTATTATTCAAAATTTCAAGTTTCTAACCCTGAAATCAGAGAATTTGGATTTTTCAAGCATATAAATTACCATAGAAAGTATTTAGATACATGTATACATATCATAACATTTTCATGTCAATAATTATTAGTCTATTTTAAGTATATAAAAAATAAACCATAATATCAAAACTAGCATCATTTTAAAATAGACTGAAACTTCACCCTAACCTTTTTTTATTTTGTATCAAAAATGTAGGAATAGTGTAATTATTTACATGTAAAAAGATTCGAATACATTATTAACTTCGTAAGACAATCGTATACTTTAAGTTTATCAAAATAATACTTCTAACAGTAATTTCTATTTTTAGACAAAATAATGTTTTCAACAAAAATTTACATTAATCATAAGTAGCCTTTACTTGCTTATATTCACATGTGACACAGTTACTTTACCCTTAATTTTGTTATATAAACTGTATTTGTAATATGTGTCACATTATTATAAGAATATATTATTGCAGAAAAAGTGGGACTTCTGAATTTAGAGATAATTTCTCAGTTTCTAAATGTTATACCTCTCATGCAATTATGTTGACTTTTCTGGTTCTTCTCATAAATATTTTTCCCTTTCAATATTTCTATTGTTAATAAATTATATATCTAATTATATAATACAAATTACATATATTAAATAACATAAATACATATACATAGTCAATGTTTAAATTTTAGCGTCAATGAATTATCATATGATCTTTAATATTTATCATAAAATCTGAATTTCTTTTCACTGAGTGAAATATTACTAATGTGAAAATTACTTTAGCAGAATAGAAATGGACAGAATCCAGGCCAAAGACATTATTATTAGAAAATATACCTAATTATTGTGTAAGCTTAAATTCAAGAAAATAGATGCTCTCCAGAAGAATACATTTGGTCTTATATTTAATCTATCATCTACTATTACTTACTGCTAAAGAAACATTGATTACTTAAGAGAAACAATTGATCAGATTTTTCTAGATTTTTTAGAATATAAAATAAATGTCTGGGCCCGGAGAGATAGCACAGCGGCATTGCCTTGCAAGCAGCCGATCCAAGACCAAAGGTAGTTGGTTCAAATCCCAGTGTCCCATATGGTCCCCTGTGTCCTGTCAGGGAGCTATTTCTGTCAGACAGCCAGGATTAACCCCTGAGCAACGCCGGGTGTGGCCAAAAACCAACAACAACAACAAAAATAAAATAAATTTCTACAATGTGTTTGTTGTTAGAGGTAGTTTTTCCAAGGCTGAATTTATATAATTTATATTACAGAAATGTATACCTTAGTCTTCTGTCTATAAAGCTTAATTACTAATTATAATATATTTCATGAATAAGTACATCAAGATTTCTCAATGACTTACAAATAGAAAATCTTTTATAATAAAAATAAACCTGAATAGAAAATCATCAACTCTAATTTGGAATTTCAAGTAAGCAATTTACAGAAAAAAACTATAAATTTTAATATATTTATAACTTTTTATAGACTTAAACATCATTTTCTTATTAGTAAAAGTAAGGAGCTAAGATGTTTATATTTTTAAATATACACAAATCACAGATTTAATATAAACATGCATATGATATATTATACATAAATTTACAAGTAACTTTATTTTAATGACGTTTACTGATGTATAATAATACAACCTTAGTTTATGTTTGGAATAAGATTTTGCTACTATGCCTAAAAATCTTTTCATTTGGTACCATTACTCTAAAGAAGAGCAATATACAAAAAGCCTATAATAATAAATTACTCCATGATGTATTCTATGAAGTTATTTTGTCCTTTAAATCACTGTCTATTTTAATTTATTCTCTTTTTTTAATTTATTCTCTTAAAAAGAAATCAAATGACTTTAGTTTACCATTAGAAGATTAACTAAAACTCAGTATGGAATTGATTTCAAGCATATGATGGCAACCTCCACATGAAACAATGTCTAAAAATCAATATTGAGAAATGAAAAGAGTCTTGGACAAACAAGATAGAAAACTTACTTTTTTTTTCAAAACTGTTTAAATAACCAATAAGCGATTATCCATTGACAGAGTAAGGCATACACCCTAAAATCATGTCATCAAGAAGAGATTTTGGCAATATCATATGGCACTAAAGTGCAGTTATTGAAAGAAAAAATAATATTGTTTTGTTGTATGTTAGATGATCCTGACACATTGGCAGAGAAAATAAACAACTCATGTTAGCCAACAGCTCTGAGAGGTAACTGCTGCCTCAGATTATTGTTTGACTTTAGTAAAAACTTGAAATATATGTACAGAATATTGGGTTTTCTTTTCTTACTTAAAAGGGAGAAAAGGGAAACCCCAAGTAAATAATAAATAAAATAGTAAATAAAAATGGCATGATAAAAGCTTACAAGGTCCATGCTAATATTAAAGTTGATTAACTGTGTATATTTATATAAGCTCATATCACAATTGTTAAGAAAACTACTCTTTCAGAACGATTTAAATAAATAGTTAGCAAAGGACTAACAAAAAACTTAAGCCTGTCACAACTGTAAGATAAACTAAACAGGATTTGTTATCAAGAGCAATACATCTGCCCCTGCAACATTTCTGCTCACATATTTCATTTCATACTTGGACAGATACAGAAAACAATGTCAAAAGAGGCATTCCCTCTAAAACATTGGGGTCAGAAGTTCTGTATTATCTAAAGGATTCCATCACAATATGCAATTGAGGAATACACAACTTCAAAACTATCAACCTACTTATGAAAAACCACATTACATAGATACCAGTTCCGGCAGCAGTCACTCCATGCAGCTATTGATCAAAACAGTGTATTTAAAAGCCATATTACAAAATCTATGACCTTGTTTCTCCTATTGCAAATGACAAGTTATGATGGCCACAAGCCTAACACTCTGCTCTGTCATCAATTTTCTCCAAACACAACAGAAATGAGAACCATCACTGTTCTCATTTTCCAAGGATATTGAACCTGTATTTAAGAATATATTTTTAAAATGAAAAAATGTTGAAACATAAACATCCAATATGTTTCGTACAAAAATATAATCTTGTATTATTTCACAAACATAATCATGCATATTTGTGGATATCACATCTATTAGTATATGAGAAACAGGATACAGAACATTTTAGAACCATGAAACTTCAAATGTGAAAAAGTCATCCCTAAAACTATTTCCATATAACATTCAGAAGCACCATGTTAAGCCTTTGAAAATTTGAAAAGATTAAAAATAATATTTTCAAATATCAACGCACATATCTGCATATAATCATAGTAAGAGGACCAACATCCAGCTCTTAGAATACTAAAACATGTTTGCACCTACCTTGGCCTTGTCCATCTACTTGCTGACTCCAAAGGATCACAGTAAAAATTAGCAGCCCTGTAGTCCAGGTCCACATTCTTCTAATGATAGTTTCTTGTCCTCTGGCCATTGCATTTTAGAATCTGCATATTGATAAGGGTTGACATGAAAGGTACAATAAATTACAATCACCAAGAAATGTATTGCCACCTAAATTTCATTTATAACAAAATTGTAGACTTACATGGTCCTGTTTAAGAATCTCTTGAATCAAACTCTAAGATAATTATTAAAAGACCTCATTCATATTTAAACTTATACTCTAAATATGAATCTAAACAACATATTTCATCATAAGTTTGTAAATAGGGTGATCAACTTGAAAATGTATAAAATGCTCAAAAATAAATATTAAATTTCAGCCCCCTAGATAAAGATAAACAAGTAGTATATAATACATTTTATTAAAGATAAACTGTGCATTAAATATTGTATGATATTTATGAACATAAAAATCTTATTGCATATTTACATAAAATTTTAGAATATTACATAATGTAATTTATGGCTTTGATTTAAATAGTATTGAAGTTATATACTTTATGGCATAAAAATTCAATATACACAAAAATTATTTTGTACTAAACATTGAAAGTGTTTTGATTATATAAATAAAAATATGTAAATCAAAATTTAGTGTCACAAATGTTATTAAATATAAATTAGTATATAATATTTGTTATTCAATTAAGATTCAGATAAAAACATAATATATAACTTATATTATATGTACCTTTTTCTTTACAGATGTATAAAATAAAATATATTTAATGACAAAATATATTTGAAAATGTGTTTTATACTCATGTAATCAAAATTAGACATATTAAATGTTCACCAAAGAAATGTTATATAGTCATTATAAAGTTTATAAAGTTTTTAAAGTGATTAGATTTAAATCAAATGACTATGAATTACAGTCAAAAATACAAGTTAATAAAATCTTCGGGGCTGGAGAGATAGGACAGTGAGTAAGGTACTTGCTTTATATGTGGCTAATCTGGCTTAATTTCTGGTATTCTGTATGTTCCCAGCATCTTCATGAGTGGTTCCCGAGTACAGAGCTAGGACTAACCCCTAAACTTGCTTTGTCTGGCCTCAAAACAAAACAAAAAGAAAAGAAAAGAAAAACTATCAAGTTGCTAAGTGATTGTTTAAATACTAAAATATTACCTAGTTTATGTCTAAACATATACAATAGTTAAGATCATTTTATATACATAGATATAATAAAACATACATATGCAAACAAACTAATTCAAGGAAATATTAAGATATCGCAAGATTACAATAAAAATATTCATCAAGGAAAAATTTGATAGGTTATTCTTAAGTCCCAGATTTTTTCACAGTTGGCAAATAATAAGTTAAGGAAAATAATTTTAATAATTTCATAATAAAATTTAAAACACTGTTTAAAGTGCTAATAATAATTCTCATAAATTTGTGAGAAAATTGACTGTACTGAGCTTTTTCCTTATCAACTATAGCAATTAAAATTTGATTTACTTTATTAATTTGAATTATTTCATTTTGGACTCAAGCAACAGACCGTATTAAAACTTAAGGAACTATTTTTTTCTAGTATGAGAAGTTTAAATATCCATGTGTAACAACAGGATAATGGAAGCAAATTTTTTTTCTAGAGTAAGCACAAAAACAGTTCCTAGTGCAACAAATTTCTACAGTGGAGTTTCCCACATTTGGGGGAAATCACAGAAGTCAGGACACCTGAGTGTAATGAATGAGCTAAACCCTGGGCAAACCACCTTCTTGAATGAAGGTATCTCCTCTGCAAGGTAAGCATGATGATAGCAATATTGATTTACTAAATATATTGTTTGTAAATTTACTAAACCCCAGGTTATTCTTATATCCTAAACTCTTACATTCCTTATCTTATTTCCTTTTGTTTGTCTATTATTTTGGGGTCACACCTGGAGGAATTTAGAGCATACTCCAGACTGCTCTTGATCACCTGGAGGAGTTCAGGGTGATATTGGGTGATGGGTTTAGAATGGGTGGCTAAGTGTAAGGAAAAGTGCCCTACTAACTGTATTATTATTTCAGCAGTTCCTTATTTAATTTCTATGAAATTCTCTGAACTTTCAGAATCTTTCATTTTACAGCTAAAAAAAAGTAAGATTAGGAAAGATATCCGTGTAGTTGCTAGTATCATTTGATGTATAATAATTTAAGCCCTTAAAAATCTAGTTATGATACAAGTAATGGTTATTCATAAGATGTTCTAAAAAAAAGAAAAGAGATGTCTTACATATAGAACCTTAAGTGTTTTAGACAAACATCTTCAAATTGAAAATCACTAAAGGATAAAGCTTGCTGAATGATGATAATTAGTCCCTGTAATAGCCCTTCGCAGTTTAATCTGGGTTTTTCAGGAAATAGCCTAAGGTTAACCAACACAATATCTTTGCCAGTTACTTTAGATTAATCGAAGCAAATACATAACAAAAAACACAAATGGATGTTTATATGTTGAGGGGGTCAGGAAGAAATATAGGAGATTGCTGAGAAAAGCCAACCTTTCGTGCAGTGAATCTACAGTTGTTTGGGGGTGCAGGATGTCCCAGTCTTTTAACCATTATCTGATAGGTCTTTGTTCTCTTCTAATCACTGTGTAAACATTTACATGTTTGCTATGATGTTAAAATGTTCTCTCAAGTTGTCACTTAATGAATTGGCTGTTGCAAATTTATCTTTTCTTATTTCCCTTAACTTCTCCTAACTTACATACAATAGTAATTTTAAATGGCATTTATTAAAAAAATAAATACTAAATTGAAGAAGAAGTAAAAAATTTTTAAAAAACATTCTTCAGGAAAGATTGGCACATAAAAATATCAGTTCTGCTGTGAAGTTTTGTCAATTTAAAA
Organism: Suncus etruscus; assembly: GCF_024139225.1. Classification (NCBI taxonomy): domain Eukaryota; kingdom Metazoa; phylum Chordata; class Mammalia; order Eulipotyphla; family Soricidae; genus Suncus; species Suncus etruscus. The sequence goes on along the minus strand of NC_064860.1, from coordinate 62,987,960 downwards.
GTAGCCAGATGGGCTTTCAAATTTGTCATTATAACCAAAAGAAAATGTAACCTTCCTTACAAGTTGAGTGTTTAGGGAAAACTAATATTTTATAAATGCCAGAGTTTTGATGTATTATCTATATACTCTTCCTGACATTCTATAAATTTGAAAATCACAACTTTTTATTAAACTTTGATATTATTCAACAACTGTGTCCACATCACTTAAATACATTTCCTTTTTCTAAAAGAAAAACAAGAATTTTTAAAAATAACCAGAAGATAAAGTAACAATTAACTTTGATAGGAGACATGTTATTAACTCCTAGAATGTTTTTAAAAACTGCACATAAATTATAATAAAAGCATAAATGAGAATATATGTTAATCTTAAACTTTTCAAAACATACTGAAATATGAATAATTTTTTTCTATTCTAATCACAGAATATCTTGTTATTAATTGAACACTGTAACCATAATTTAGTATTTCTTTTCTTTTTGTTTTGTTTTGTTTTGGGAACACACCCAGCAGTGCTTAGGGGTTATTCCTGGTTCTAGTTTCAGAAATAGCTCCAGGCAGGCTCAGGGGACCACATGGGATGCCAGGGTTCAAACCAGGTCTGCTATGAGTCAGCAGCATACAAGATAAACATACTCCTGCTTTGCTATTGCTGCATCCCTCCATAATTTAGTATTTCTTAATAGTAAAAATGATATAGCAAAGCATATAGGTGTTGGCCTTGCCAACATCAATCTGGGTTTGATCCTCAGCATCCCATATAATCTACTGAGCATGCCAGCAGTGATTTTTGAGCACAGAGTCAGGAGTAACCCCTGAGCACTGAGCACTGGTTGGCCCAAAATTCAAAATGATGATGATGATGATGATGATATAAACTTGACTCAATGGAATTTAGCCTCTTCTTTATCTTTTGTTTTTGTTTTGGGGCCATACTAGCTGTACTCAGGATGTACTTCTAAACCTGTGCTCATGGAATCTTATGTAATGGCATAGATAGAAATAGTTATATGCAATAAGTGCTCTTCTAGCTATATTATCTTTACTGACTCTATGGTTCTCAAACTACGGCCAACAGGCCACATATTGTATTTGTTCCCATTTTGCTTCTATACTTCAAAATAAGATATATGTTGTGTGCATAGGAATTTGTTCAGTTTTTGTTTTTACTATAGACTGGCACTCCAATGGTCTGAGAAACAGTGAACTGGCCCCTGTTTAAAAAGTTCTGAACAATAATCTGTTCTTTCAAGATACAAGTCTTGAATTACAGAATTCACCATAGAAAATAAAAGAAATATTAACACTACAGGGCTGAAAAGATTTTATAACTGGCAAAGCATAGACTTTCACATGACCAACCCAGGTTATTTTATGGCACCACATACAATTTCCTCAGGAGTGGCCCCTGATTACAGAGCCAGGAGTAAGCTCTGAAAATAGTTAAACATGGTACAACACAACAGCATCACCTCACCAAAAGGATTGTAGACTGCGTCTGGTTATACAAAGTAGCGAAAGCAATATGCTTCTTTAAGAACTTGTGAACAAACAGCACTATGAGACAGTTTCCTCTACAATGACAGCACAGTCTCCTGGAAGAACATTTCAGAATGACCTGTTGTACTCTTAATGTGTACTATTAATGAATGTGGAGGCTTATATATCTGAACTATTTCCATTACAGAGCATCTGTGGGTTATAAGAAGCCTCTAATATTCCAGTTCACATTTGGAGCTTCTAGATATTGTACCTTTCTAGTCTTCTTACCTTTATTTTTCAAATGTACTTCAGTATTTCAGATAAATAATGCCTTTGGAACTGTCATCTCATGATCTATATAAAAATTTGTCTTTGTTGCTGTTGTTTTGGACCACACAGATTATTCTTATACCAGCAACACTCAGAACAGCATATATGTTATGATGAGGGATGTATGCTGGGATGTATCATTCATGTATCCAATGAACTACCTCTACCATGTTTGTAATCAACTGATAGAATGCTTTTAACTGAACTTTTTTTAAAAAGAAGATTCCTGACGTCTTTTTTTTTTTTTCAATGCCACAACAGGTGTCACGCAGGGAGTTAGTTACTCCTGGCTCTGCAATCTGAAATCTCTCATGGTAGGCTTGGAAACTGGGGATGGAACCTGGATCAGCTGCATGCAAAGCAAATGCCTTGTCATTGTGCTATTATACCTGCCCTCTTAACAACTTCTTTTTGTGCATGCACCTCTCTTGGCAAAGAGACCTTGTGTTTGAACTACATCTCTCTTAAAATTTGTCTGTGTCAACAGGTTTTCAGTTAGATGCTCCTTGTGTACAACTTTTCCATTATGAAAAGCAACCTCTATGATCACCCTTTTAAAACTAAAGGCCAAAGAATCAAATGGGATCAGGAAGTGACCATAGCTCACAGGTCATCAATTCATCTTCTCAGCATATTATAGGAACACAAATTTAAAGCCAGAAAAACAACAGAACCCAATTATGGCTCTCAAGTTCCAGTGATTAGCATTGATTTTTGCCAATGGGAAATTTTCATTAGAAGCTATCACATGACTTAGATCCAGTAATAACTTACTATCAAGATATTAACTGAGCCTTTGCTAAATATTGTCCTTGGACTAGTTTGCATTACTTAATTTTAAAAGGGTTACTTTTGACATTAGAAAATGCTCACAGATAGAATCTTATGTCAGTTCAAGCTACAGCTGTCAAATCATATGACAATGTTCAAAATCAATGTTTAAATACAAAATATTGTTTTATTAATACAAATTGTACATCTATATGTGTTTATATTTTTTAATTTATTTTTCAACATGATAAAACCTGAAAACTAAAATTATTAAAATTCTACTATGTCCATTATTTAAGAAAAATATTAATCACATTCTAATTGTATTTGTAAGAGATAACTTTAACTATGATTAAACCTGAATTTTTGTCCCAAAATATGGTGAATAAATGATCTGCTTCAAGGAATTTCAGGTGCCTGATAAAAAGTAGAATTCCTGGTATTTGATGTGGTCCCACATCAATACTGAAGATGACAATATCTGAAGATGAGGTTTTCGACTATACCAGGGGTGGCGAACAAGTTCGACAGAAAGAGCCAAAATTTTAAACTGTGAGAGTCAGAGAGCCACACCACGCAGTGACCTGCCAAAAAACAAATACTCACACAATAGAATATAATTTTAACAATAATCTATTAAACACATATGTATTTTGCCATTTTGAGTGAGGGTAAAAATCCTGCAGTGATGGTCAGGGGTGTGCTTGCAATCTTCCACACTAATGACTAAGGGCAAGATGCGAACACAACATGTGCCACACGGTTCCCCTGCCGCTCGCTGGCCCATGCAGTTGTTTCTGAGGGATGGGAGACGGGAGGCCACAGCTGGGAGATCACTCCTCAGAGGTACCTCCTCAGAAGCAGCAGAACAAAATTCAAACTTGGCAAAGAGCCACAGTATAAAAAATCATGATAAGAGGCAAAGAGCAGCATTCATTTTGGCCGGGAGCCCCATGTGGCTCGAGAGCCCCGTGTTCACCACTCTGGACTATTACATTATAATTAGACCAAATGTCTAATTAAAAAACCAAAAATTCCACAAAGGTTGGACCCAGGCGGCATTCCTACCAGCAGTGAATAAGAGTTCCTTCTCTCCACATTCCCGCCAGCAACTGCTTGTTCTCATTCTTTGTGATGTGCACCAATTTCTGTGTTCTGAGATGGTACCTCAATATTTAGTTTTGATTTGCATCTCCCTGATGATCAGTGATTGGAGCATTTTTTATGTGCCTTTTAGCCATTTGTATTTCTTTTTTGTCAAAGTGAAACCTTTTTGTGAAAGAGATATTGAGATTTCTCCAAAAAGCTGGAAGTTGAGCTCCATACGATCCAGCTATATCACTCTTAGGGATATATCCTAGGGAACACAAAAATACAATACAAAAATTCCTTTCTCACACCTATATTCATTGTAAGCATTGTTTTACAATAGCCAGACTCTGAAAACAGCATAGATGCCCCTCAATAGATGAATAAAGAAACTGTGGCACATATATACAATGAAATATTATGCAGCCATCAGAAGAGATGAAGTCATGAAATTTTCCTATACATGGATGGTATATGGAATCTTTTATGCTGAGTGAAATAAGTCAAGGGAGAAGAGATAAACACAGAATGGCCTCACTCATCAATGGGTTTTGAGAAAGATGAAAAAACATTTGTGTAATGATTCTCAGAGACAAAATAGAGGAGGACTGGAGGGTCCAGCTCCTGACATGAAGCTCACCACAGGGATCATTTACCGCAGTCACAGAAATAATTACACTGAGAACTATCATAACAAAATGTGACTGAATGAGAGAAGTAAAAAGCCTGTCAAGAGTACAGGCCAGTGTGGGTGGGGTGGAAAGACACTTGGGATATTGGTCATGGGAATGTTGCACTGGTGAAGGATTATATATATATATATAATGTATATATATACTTATATATATAAAGTATATTATAATTATATATATGTAATATATGTATAATATATCAAAAAAAGAGAAAAGAAAATATAAGGCTTCCCAATGTTTACCACAGGCATGTGTTCTTTACACTGACTGTATAAAAGAGGAGGTACAGTAAATGCACCCCATATACACCTCAACCCAGGCCCTTTGCCTGGTCTGTATGTGAATTGGGGGACAAAAAAAACCCAAAATTGGTTTTATGCCCATACAAAAATTTTTCAGTATAAGTAAATGTAATTGAAACAATGATTTTTGGATATTAATAAAAAATTCTACTTTAAGACTTACTTCACAGTAAAAAAATTTTATATAGTCATTTATTTCAAATTATTAGGACTAAAAGACTTAGAACAGCAAGTTATCAGTAATCACTACAGTGTTAGAGAGCCCAACAGAGTCCTTAGCGGCCTATTGTTTATCAGAAAAGACTGACTGGTTCTCCTAAAGATTATATAATTTGTGAAGTATATACTCTAATATATAATGATAAATAAAAAAAGTAAAGTCTTTCATTTTTATAACTTGAAATAGTAGAGATGGGAGCAACAATATAAGTAAATAGAAAGAAAAGATCTGGACTAATTCTTAAAATTCTTTAACCTTAAAAACAATGTGTTAAAAAAAGTTAAAACTAGTCTTTTTTTAAAAAGACATTAATCCAAATAGAAACAATAAAAGTAAAAAGTCCTACTTTGGCAACTGACTCACCTGACAATGTTGCTAAAGATTTAACCAGAGGCTGGCAGAGATTTTTAAAAGTCAAATTCATGTACCTGTGAGGCTCAAGGTCTATATTGCTGTGCCAAGATAGTTTCTGGATTAGAGTTCACAGACTTAAATTAAAATTTGTGAAGATGAAGTAGATACTTGTTAAAATAAAGGATCTATTTAGGGAAAATCAGACAGACACAGCATCTGTACTATTGGATAGGGTGTATACCTGATTTCTGTAAAAATAGTTTTTAATCTTTGAATTGCTGTTTTGTTCTAGACAGTTATCCAAGAAAAAGAAAGTCATGATATAGAAATAAAGTTAAAATACCCTGTATGTTTGAAGGATCTCCTATGTGTGTATGCATGGCAAATAATGGAATTTTCATATAGGGCCAGAGTAATGGCACAGCGGTAGTGTATTTGTCTTGCATGAGGGCCAACCTGTGTGGGGACCCTGATTAGATTTCCGGGCATCCCATATGGACCCCAGTCTGCCAGTGGAGATTCTGAGTGCAGAGCCAGGAGTAGCTCTTGAGCACCGCTGGGTGTGGCCTGAAATCCAATCAATCAATAAATAAAATAAAGTTTAAAAAAATAGAATTTTTATGTAGCTTCATCCATCAAACTCATATTTATACAAACCAGCAAATTATGGCTATTCATACATAAATTATTGTACCTGAGGAAAACCTTGTTCAATAAGAAAAGCAATACAAATTTTTAAACACAATTGAAACATTTTTTTATTATATATTATATATATTATATATCTTATATATAATGTACAATATATTTTATGTAGTACATATTATATATACATATCATTATTAGTAGATGTGTCCCTTTCTATGATGTGCCATAATAGAAAATGTAACAATTTTATTGTCAACAAGTCCTAATAATTTTTTTTTTTTTGCTCTTTGGGCCACACTCAGTGACTCTCAGGGGTTTCTCCTGGCTATGCGCTCAGAAATCGCTCTTGTTTTGGGGGACCATATGGACACCAGAGGGTTCGAATCATGGTCTGTCCTCAGTTAGCATGTGAAAGTAAAAGCCCTACAGTTTGTTGCCACTGGCTTTGGCCCCTAATAATTACTTTATGCTAACTATAGTCATCATGTTAGTCAGGGAAATTCATAATTTTACATTTTATTGATAATTTTATTAAAAATAAACATGTGTATTTTTGATTTGAACTATGTGTCATATGTATTTTATTACTTGATAATAGTAGAATACTATATAATTATATATATATATATATTTTAATGAGTAAGTCTTCAAAGGAGTGTATATGCCACTGAATAATTCAGTTACTAGAAAGGTAATGAGTTTAGAACAGTTATTAAACCTGTATTAAGATGAATTCTTTGCAGTGGTAAAGTGAATTACAGCATTTCCCTACATATTATATTTACATAAATTTATTTTATTTTAAAATGTGTAATAATATATTTAGCAACATAAATTTAGTATAGCCTTCAATTTTTCACCAGAAACTTAAATTTTTGTTCTAAATTTTAACTAATACAAAGCAAAACTATCTGAAAAATATATTGTTATATTGAACGTCAGATGTTATCAATTAAAAAGTAAAGAAAAATTTTGTGGAAGGTAGTATTTGTAATAGTGTTGTTATTCATTTCAAACTTATATTTTCTAAGTACAGGTACCTTTTATAAGTTTCATGACATGATTAGTAAAGTTCCTATTCTATGGATGTGCATGTGCATACCCTCCCCAGAGACTTACTGGTTAACATAATTTCCAGGTTTTATTCTAGATAATACTTCATAAAAGTTAAAGAAAAATTCTAAATAAAGCTGTGCTACATCTAAGTTTTTTTGTTTTCATTTTTGTTTTGGGTCACACCCGGCCATGCTCCGGAGTTACTCCTGGTTCTAGGCTCAGAAATAGCCCCTGGCAGGCTCAGGGGACCATATGAGATGCCGGAACTCAAACCACGCCTTACCTCCATGTTATCTCTCTCCGGCCCCTACATCTAAGGTTTTTAATTACTAAGAAGATTATTTGAAACAAAATGACTAATTTACATTTTGTCCTATTATTAGGTTATTATATAAATTAAACCTTTCAGACTAATCTGATTTGAATCCTATTGCTTAGAAAAATAACTATATTTCCCCAACTGTTCTAGCCATTTATTTATCACTATTGTTAGACTTATCATCTATAGCATATTAAATTTATTTATTTTACACCATACTATACAACAATATTTAACAGAAGTAGAATTAAAAGAGAAAGTAGAAATTATACTACATGTATATCCATTCTTGTGCCCAGTTTCTGAATTCCAGGTGCTCTTACATCCTCAGATTAATTTGGGAGTGTTTATCCAAGTGATACTATAGAGCAAACTAGCATTATTAATGTCTTTAACAGACTATTTCTTTATATATATATATATATATATACACATGTGTGTACAAATATGCGTGTATAATTTATACTTTCACACAATATCCAACTCTATAAAATCAAAGACATATTTAAGATTTTATTAGTCTTTAAAAGAAGACACATTTGTAATCCAATTATGCATGTTTTTATATTCATCATATAGACATCTACAGATATATTTTAATACATCACTTTCATGATGAAAGTTTTTTAGTTTTCTCATTATATTGATATGAAGTATTTTCTAAAGAAATTAACACTAATGGTTTCCTTACTGTCCAACTTAGTTTTCTATTAAACAAATCAGAAAAAAAATAAAAGAAAGGGGCCAGAGAGATAGCATGGAGGTAAGGCGTTTGCCTTGCATGCAGAAGGTCGGTGGTTCAAATCCCGGCATCCTATATGGTCCCCTGAGCCTGCCAGGAGCAATTCTGAGTGTAGAGCCAGAGAGTAACCCCTGAGTGCTGCCAGGTGTGACCCAAAAACCTAAAAAAAAGAAAAGAAATGAAAAGAAAGTAGATGATTTATATGTATTTATGTCTTACTGAAACTAATAGAAATTAATATGAATTCAGGAGATTGAAACAATACAAATGTGTTTTCTTAGCACAATAGAAGTAATAAATCTAACAGAGCTAAAAATAAAGTCATGATCAGGGCTATATGTTCCATTTGAGGACTGACTCTATGGAAGACTCATCCTAGATGCCATTTGCATGATTAGCTTCCTGCCCTTGATTTTATCTACAAAGATATTTATCACCCAGTTTTGTTGAGGTTGTTATAGTTATCCCTTTTACTCTAAAATTTTGAACTGCTTTACAATATTCTTTTCATTAATGTCACATAAATAAAATCACTATATTTTTTTTTATTTTAAGGCCAGATGATTAACAGTCTAATTTCTACTTTAAGTCCATCTTGCTTGTAGCACAATATTCTAGACTCTAGGCTCAGATCATTGGCATCTTTGGGAGAATTATCATTCTTTATAGTCAGTAACTAAGACAATTATATATATATAAATAATTTATATACAAATATTTCAAAAAATTATAGAGAACTTTTCACTACTAGACTGTTGATAAAATCTAGTATTAGAATACTAGTCTAGAATATTAGAATACTAATGTATTAGAATGCTAGAATACTATTAGAATTCTACTCCTAGTATTAGAATATTAGAAGTATTCAATCCTCACAACCAAATAAATGAACATTCTTTGAAATGATTTTTTTTGGTCACACCCAATGACACACAGGGGTTACTCCTGGCTATGCACTCAGAAATTACTCCTGGCTTGGGGGATTATATGGGACTAGAGGGAATGGAACCTAGGTCTGTCCTAGGCTAGAATGAACAAAGCAGATGCCTTGCTGCTTGAGCCCTGTTCTGGCCCCTCTTTGAAATAAATTTTAAGGCTATCTAAATATAGGACAAATTATAAGTCCTATGCCTCATAGGACTAAATTCTTGATGCCAAGCTCAAGTTAGTTCTGACCTGGCTTAAATCCTATCAGTCTGGATTTTTCCCCTATACTTAGCGACTGCCTTCTCATCTCTGTTTACATAAGGACTAGTTTTAAATTTTAACTTAACTTGTGTCTTTTTCCCATCATCTCTTTATATCTTACCCATATGCTATTTTCCTAAATTTTTGAACTTTAATGCATGTAGTCATATCTGTATAAAATATTCCATTGTTTTGTGCATATAGATCTCTCTCATACACACACTTTTTTTTCTTTAAAGGAGTACCCAAATTTTAACACAGTTGTGATATTACCAGCTCAGGTTTTGCTGCAGGCTTGGAATTTACTATTTTTCAACTTTGATTGTAACTTAAATTTTATTATTAATCAAAATCCCATTTTCAAGGACTATGAGGATATTTGCTCTGAATGTTTAGGTTTTGTGCAGTAATACATTTCAGAAAATAACTGACGTTTATGAACAGAAGCCAGATGCATTTCATGACTACATGTGCTTAGGGAAGCAAGTTCATCTCATATATCACAATAAGCATCTGTTCAGCTACATTGCACTGCCGGATACTCATCACACTAAGCAAGAAAACACTTTAGGAAATAAAAGGTCTTTCTCATTTAGAAAAATGGAAATAAGAAAGTTGTAGGATAATATGGCAAGTAAAAATCTTGGCTTGTGTCCAAAGAACCTTGGTATAATTCTTGGTGCACAATGTGATTTTCTGAGCCAACCAGAAATGATCTCAGAGCAGAGAGTCAGGAATAAGTCCTGGTCTATCCCAGGTGAAGTCTATCTCACCCCATTCCCTAAGACACAGAAACACACACACACACACACACACACACACACACACACACACACGAAAAATTTTGTTAAAAAAAGAAAAGCAGGGGCTGGAGCTATAGCACAGTGGTTATGCGTTTGCCTTGCACAGGCCAACACAGGACAGACCCCGGTTCGAATCCTGACATCCTATATATTGTTCCCTGGAGCCTGCCAGGAGGGAATTCTGAGCGCAAAGCCAGGAGTAACTCCTCAGCGCCCCTGGATGTGACCCAAAAATAAAACAGAAAACAAAACAAAACAGAAAGCAAACTTTCTCTATCGGGTTAAGTTCAGAGTAAAAACTATAAATGATCACATATCAATATCAAAATATGAATTTAATAGCATTATGACATGTTAACTCATACCCTATTAAAAACTGTACAAAGGATATGTGAATTTAAAAGATTATTATTTAATTGCATCATTTAAGCACCTTTGTTACAAAATAGTTCATTTTGGGTTTTCAGTTATTCAATGTACACCATGCTTCATCAGTGCACCCTTCCTTCCAGTCACCAAAGTCTCTTGTTTCCCTCCCACCCCCATCCCTACCCCTGCCTTGCTCTAGGACAGGCAATTTGCTTCCTTCTCCTCTCCCCTCCCCTTCCCTACTCTGCCCTCCCCTCCTCCCCATCTCTTTCTTTCCATCCTCCCCATCCCTTTCCCCTCTCCTCTCTTCTCTCTCCTCCCCTCCTCTCTTCCCCTCTCCTCTCCCCTCTCCTTCCTTCTTCTCTTCCCCTTCCCTTTCCTCTCCCCTCTCCTTCCTTTCCGCCTCTCTCCTTTCCTCTCCGCTCCCTTCTCCTCCCCTCCCCTCCCCTCTCCTCCTCTATCCTCCTCTCCTTTCCTCCCCCTTCTCTCCTCTGCTTTGTTCTCCCCTCCACTCCTCCCCACCCGCCTCTCCCTCCAACTTCCCATCCCTCTTCTTCCTTTTGACACCATGGTTTGGGAGGTCCAGCCCAGTGTAGAAATCTGAATTCAGAGATCAAGAGCAGAGAGTGTAGACAGAGTACAGAGGGCAATGACAATGATAGTTGTCAAAGACCATGATCATTGACATTCCTTGACAGAGAGTTGGAACTGTAGCTCTGGACAAGAATTTAGCTCCGAAAGTAGAGAAACTAATGGTCAAGTTAGTGCAAACTACAGTGTCAAAATGAAAGTTTGCTTTCAACCATAATATTATATTCTAATCTCTGAATATTTTGAATACTGAATATTAATTGCACATTTGCATACATGTTGCATCTGTTACATATTAAAATTCTTAAGTTTAAAAGTTCTAGAATACCACATTTACTGACCTTAAATATTTTAGATACTGTAATTAAAACATTATGCTAATATATTAAGGTATCTCCATGTAAACTATTCTAAAATTTTGCATTTTACCTAAGTATAATATGTATGCATACATATATATTCAGATAACTAAATTTGTTTTAATTAGAGACATATAAGGAGGAAAATCTAGGAGTATAAAGAGAGAAAACAGATTTCCCCCTAAAGAATAGAGTCATAAACACAGTATAATGTAAAAGAAAGGAGTGACATCTCAAGTTGAGATGAAGAAAACTCCCAGAATGAGTAATGTTCTCTAATATATTTATTAGTTGCATGAGGTTCCTGATATTTCCATTCTATCAATTTTCTTTATCTTGGTTATCAATTAGATTACTTATATTTTCTAATCTTTTGATGCGAATCTCAATATTCATATGAATGCCAACTACTTCATCTTGATTTTGAAAGTTACTTTTTCCAAAAATGCTATGTCTTGTGAAAAAATAAGTTTTCTTTTCTAATAAACTCACACACATCATTTTTATTATTTATTTAGTTGGAATTATGTTGCAGAAATTTTATTTTTTCTAATATTACAAATAATTTTTCTAGTCAATTTCATCATGTTTTGACACTTGGTAATTACTCTGAGATTGATTTTCAATAGAATACTATGAATAAATAAACATTATTAATTTTAATCAATGTTATTTACTTTAAAATATTAACATAGGGCTAGAACGGTGGCATAGCAGTCAGGTGTTTGCCTTGCACGCTGCTGACTTAGGATAGACCGAGGTTCAATCCCCTGGCATCCCGTATGGTCCCCTAAGCCAGGACCGATTTCTGAGTGCAGAGTCAGGAGCAACCCTGAGCATCACCGGGTGTGGCCAAAAAAATGAAACAAAATAATACAAACAAACAATTTAAAAAAATTTATTAACTTGATCATGTAATATATGTGAAGCTTATAGATTTTAGGGAAGTATTATTAGTTATTACAATGGATATATGTAAGATTATTCTTACAGTTTATGTGCATGAGCATTATAACATGAATGAAATGACATTTCGTTGTGTATGTAAATATTTTAGGGGATTATTATGTTACTGACCCTACCCTGATCGATGATTGTGCCCTACCCTAGGGTGTGACCTGGCATTCTGCCCCCACCCTAGGGTGGTACCTGATTCTGCTTCCACCATTGGGTGGTACCTGATTCTGGGGGATAAAAACAAGGGTCTGTGGAAGGTGAGAGGCTTTTTGCTGGAACTGAAGCTGAGGCTTTGGACTTCAGTCTTGTCCACCGAATAAAGCTAATATTTCCACAAGCCTGACTGTCTGCGAGCTGTTTACCCGCCTTTTCACCTCAGAACCGTCTGCTAGACAGGGTGGCAGACGCGTGCTCCGAGCTGAAGGGGAAAGACCTCATCCTCCATCCCTCCATCAGTCAACCTCTTCAGGGGCTGACTTGCAACAACATTTAAAAACTACAGTCTGATCAATTTCACACAAATTTGCGACTGAGTTTAGGGGGACATTTTGCTTTGGCCATATATCTACAACAAAAAATGTTTGTCATATACAAAATAGTGCCTTAAAACATCATTTTAGTGTCAGAGAAACAGTAGAACAGGTAGGGTGTTTGGCTTGCATGCAATATCACTGATGGGATCTCCATCATCCCATATGGCCTCCCAAGCTTCCGGGAGTGATTCCTGAGTTAATTTCCCAGAATAACCCCTGAGCATCACTAGTTGTGAGCCAAAAATCCAAAAAGAAATTTTAAATATCTGTTTAAAGTTTTGTAGACTGATAGAAAAATTTACTTAAACTATTTTAGAAGTTTTTGAATTGTCAATAAGGATTTGTTTATTTGTAACATATTGTCACAAAAGATAATAATAGATAAATGTGTGAGGCTAGAAATATCAGTATATGAAAAATTATTTGCAGACTAATAACTTACTTATTTTCTTAGGTTCCTTTTGAGGTGAAAAAATAAATAGATGCCAAAAATAAAACTACACTATATATCACATGTATTCATATCTGTAATGAATATATGTATGCAATATAATTATGAACAGATAAGTTAAATGACATACCATATCTCCTCTATTTATGTTGTATATAGATACATATATATTAACAGTTTATTTCCATAATAACTTCATTTCTATTCACTTTTTTCAGTTAAACATTGAGGAGAATTTAAACCAAATTTATTAATGTAGAAATTATAAGTGTGATATCATACTTTTATTCATATTTTATATTTACAAAATATTTAGTTGTGATTATCTTGCGATACCTATGTGTTTGACATAGTTACTGTAAGAAATGACATATGAAAACACACATGTAAAATATACACATGTTGATAAACACATCATATTTAAAGACCATGTAAACATACATCTGTATATCCAAGGAATTAACATAAAGTACCTAGTGAAATTATCATTTCTATTTCTATTTATAAAGTTCAGTTTAATTTAGTTTAATTCCTGGCATTAAGCTATTTGTTTCCTAGTCTACTTGTTTCCAACTGAACTAACCACATAATAATAGTATAATAGTAATTCAACAGCTTGCTAGGATCAAGATAGAGTAATTTAAAAATAAATATGTGACTTACCAAGAAAATATTTTAGAATGGTCAAATAATTTTAAAAAATTAATCACTAGTATATCAAGTGATAAAATATTAAAGCTTAAGTTCCTGGGCTTAAGAGATAGCACAGTAACAGGGAATTTCCCTTGCATGCGGCTGACCCAGGTAAGAGTGACCTGGGTTCAATTCCTGGCAACCCATATGGTCCCCTGTCCTTGCCAGGAGTGATTTCTGAGCTCAGAGCTAGGTGTAAACTCTGAGTGCCACCTGGTGTGACCAAAAAACAAAAACAAAACAAAACAAAACAAAAAATAAACCACTCATAACTACTGCTCCAAAAATAAGAGAGTATCACTAAAAACAAAACAAAACAAAAAAACTGTTTGGGGCCTGAGCTATAGCATAGCTGTAGGGCGGGAGTTTATCTTGCATTGTGCTGACCCAGGACAGACCTGGGTTAGATTGCTGGTGGCCCATGTAGTCCCCTGACCTTGTCAGGAGCGATTTCTGAGCACATTTCTGAGTAACTCCTGTGAATCACTGGGCGTGGCCCCCAAAAAAAACAAACAAAAAATACCTCAAGTCCAGTGAAAAATAGTATTAATGCACTATTCTGCACACAAATCCTTAAAAAAACCCTTTGATACCCAATTGCTAAATATTTCATGAACATTTTTAATTGTGATTAGTAAATACACCCTAGTATACAGAAGTTGAATTGAAACTCTTTAGAAAAAGTAATGTTCAATAGTATTTTGAAGGAATATCATTTTTAATTCTGTAAATATTATATTACTGTTACTTAGGCCAAGGAATGTCTTAAATGTATCTAGTATTTCTCAAGTACATGAATGAGCAATGTTCATATTTTTAAATAGTGTATGAAATTATTATCTGCTTATAAGGGAATATAAGGTAATTCTAATATAAGCCAACATAATATTAAAAATGCCCATGTCTGCCCCCAAAATCTTCAGCAGTACCACTTGTCCATTGTATAAAATTGTTCCTAAATCAAATGCTGTGCACATATTTCCTAACTAGCTTTTCTTTCCTTTACAATGCATCACACAAGTGACCCTATGTAGGATTACTGAATCATCACTGGAAATTTCAAACTTAATGAAAATATTGAAATGCCTTATTTTGAAAATTCAGACCTAACACAGTTCCAGCTACAAAATATTTATTATCAATGTCATTTGTTGACAAAGGACCTCAACATCATTTATCATAGCTTGACCATCCTTGTTTTATATAAATGTCATACCTTCAGATAAGTGAGAAATTTAGTTCTTGAGGAAAAGAATTGTCCTGACTTATTCATCAGAAAATTATCCCTCTTAGCTTGATAATGGTAAACATCTCCTGAGTCTCATGCTAAAACAAGGGTGAAAATTAATTCTATATTTTTATTTCAGTGAATAATAATAATCAACACCCAATCAAGTTAAATTTACAGTAAGTTTTTCACCCAGAGACATTTAGGTTGCATGAACAGGAAGGGGAAGACAACCAGCAGTCTTATACAGACTCCAAGCATGGACATACACAAATTGCTTCCACCGCAAAAGTAATGCCATATGTCCTCAGTAATGTGGGTGGGCAAAAGTAACAGTTGGCCTGCTAAGGAGGGCCATATGCACAAGCAGCCTATCATACCATCTTTTTTACTTATGGTTTCAGAAAACTCATTTGAAGTTCTTGCTCTGAGGAATAACATGGCTGGAGAAGAGATTTCAGAAGTAATAGAAAAGGACTATTTATAGTACAATTACATTTCTGGACATGAAAACAAAATATGCTGTATGTTACTGTGCTCATTAATAATTGTTTAAACACCAACAGAATTCCTTAGTCTAATCTTACCTTCCCTAAAATTGCATATATGTGCAAAAAGACTGATACAGAGTCCTTAACAAAGCCTGACATTTATAATATAATATTTAATTTCATTTTCTACAAATATTATTTCTGGCTGGATCTTTATTAAAAATATGCTTTCTATTTGATAGTAAAAATACTAAATACAATTAAGGATATACTTTTTATTTGAATTGTGTTTCTGGAAGCAAGGGAATATTAATAAAGTAAAACTGTGTTTCAAATAAATTATATATCAAAAAGTAGGACAAAATAATTAAATTGAAATACTATTATGGATTTGTAGTTCAACCAGGGTATCAATTTTAATTCCCCTAAATATACAGACTGTTCAGTTATTGTTCTCAGAACAAAATGTGTTGTTTTAAAATTCCTTAATATGCTGATCAGATCTTTTTATTCTCTTAATGGCTTCTTTTTATTTTTTGACAAATGGGAGGGCTTTTAGGAAGGACAAGGCTCCACATACTCTGAACAGTAAACATTGCACATCTAGTTACAACGAATTTCTTTTTTCAAAGTGAAGGGCAAACTTGTAAGGCAGCATGAATTAATTTGCATTAAATTAATTTACACAGGTCATTTTAAATTCCATTTATTAACAATAGTGGTGTGGAGTGGGGTCAGTAGGCTATATCCATCTTATGCAATATTCTTCCTTTGGGTTATACAAAGCATAGAAACACTGATATGACAGTCATTACATTTCTTCTTAAAGTCAAAAATTAGTATTTATATAAATCACGAGATAAAAGAATCACAAGGAACATTTGTTAAGAGAAAAAATTACTATGGAATCATTGTCTGACATCCTCCTTATATGAATTATAAAGTTGAAAAACAAAGCCAAAATCTGTGTGTTATAAATAAATGAGCTAGATTTTATATGTAAACATTATATAGTATATGTCTGGTTTTTTTGGGGAGGGTCACACTCTGTGATGCTCAGGGGTTACTTCTGGCTATGCACTCAGAAATCACTCCTGGCTCACAGGACCTTATGGGATGCCAGGGATCGAACCAAGGTCCATCCTGGATCTGCCACATGCAAGGCAAATGCTCTACCACTGTACTATCGCTCCAGCCCCTATATAGTATATGTATTTAAACTTACATAAAGCCAGTATTTTATTTAATAGTTGATTTATTTTAATGAATAATTTTGACTGACAGATAACTATAACATATTTTATTAAAATAAAAATTAATAAATTTAGAGGTTTTTAATTTATCAACATCTATTATTAAAATAATTCTCCATCATCATCTTTAAATCGACCATTAAAAAATTAAACTGCTCAATTTCCAGTTTTTTGAGGAATCTCCGTATTGTTTTTCATAAAGGTGGACTAGACGCATTTCCACCAGCAGTGAATCAAAGTTCCTCTCTCCACACATCCCCGCCAGCCCTGATTGTTCTTGTTCTTTGTAATGTGTGCCAGTCTCTGTGGCGTGAGATGGTACCTCTTTGTTGTTTTAATTTGAATCTCACTGATGTAAAGCGTAGGTATGTAGGGCATCTTTTCATGTGCCTTTTGGCCATTTGTATTTCTTCTATGAGAAATTGTCTGTCTCAAAAAAAATAGAAATTGTTCTTCCATATGATCCATCTATACAACTCCTAGGGATATATCCTAGGAACAAAAAATGCAATACAGGGGCCGGAGAGATAGCATGGAGGTAAGGCATTTGCCTTTCATGCAGAAGGTCATTGGTTCAAATCCCGGCGTCCCATATGGTCCCCTGTGCCTGCCAGCAGCAATTTCTGAGCATGGAGCCAGGAATAACCCCTGAGCACTGCCGGGTGGACCCAAAAACCAAAAAAAAAAAAAAATGCAATACAAATACACTTTCCTCACATCGATATTCATTGCAGCGGTACTTATAATAGCCAGAATCAGGAAACAATCAAGATGTCCTTAAACAGATGAATGGCTAAAGAAACAGCAGTACATATACACATTGGAATGTTATGCAGCCGTCAGGATAGATGAAGTCATGAAATTTTCCTGTACATGGATATACATGGAAATTATTATGCTAAATAAAATAAGTCAAAGGG
Organism: Suncus etruscus; assembly: GCF_024139225.1. Classification (NCBI taxonomy): domain Eukaryota; kingdom Metazoa; phylum Chordata; class Mammalia; order Eulipotyphla; family Soricidae; genus Suncus; species Suncus etruscus. The sequence continues at coordinate 62,970,117 of NC_064860.1, read as the reverse complement.
AGAGAGAGACTCTCTCTCAGTATAATCTCACTCTTCTATGGGTTTTAAGAAAAAAATGCATTATTCTAATGATGCCCAGAAATGAGGGCCAGAAGTACCAGCTCATGATATGAAGCTTATCACAAAAATTGGTGAATGCAGTTAAAGAAATAACTACACTAACAACTACTATGATAATGCTAATGAGTGAGAGAAGTATAATGCCTGTCTCAAATACAGACAGGGGATAAGGAAGGAGAGAGATAGGGGGAATTTGTGGTGGGAATGTTACACTGGTGAAGGGGGTATTCTTTTTATGACTGCAACTCAACTAAAATCATGTTTATAATAATGGTGTTTAAATAAAGATATTATTGAAAAATTAACTGCTACAAAGACTTTATTTGATGAAAAAGAAGCATATTATTAACAAATTCTCAAGGCATTATGTATAGAGATGTATACATATATGTACAAAATATTTTATACATATATATGCAGTCGCTGAGATAATATAGCCACAGTACTAGTAACATTTATACATTAAGTCTACAAAATTGTTATATTTCTACTACCATCAAATTAAGACAAGAAATTATCATTTCAGGAGATTAAATAAATCTTCCATTGTTGTTCTTATCACAGAACCTGTGAATATATTTCCTGGGATAATCAAAGTGACAATGCATAGGGAATTAAATTTAGGATGTTGAGATGGGAAGCCAACTTTAAAGTAATCAGGAAAACTCAATTTAAATATGTCATTGGTGCGGTGATGAGTTACATGGTAAAATCAAAGTTATAATAGGAAGAACCAATGTAGAGTCATTTTTAAAAAAGTTAATGAACACCCAAAAAATGGAAGAGACTACAGAACAGGCTGTAGTCCTCATCCACATCCACATACTTCCTTCAGAAAGAACAACCTTCCTTTCTAGGAACCACCATGCAGACAAGCTTCTTTAACCCAGTGAAAATAATTTTGATCTAACACCAACACTGTGAAACATTGAAGCTGTTCTTTGAAAATATATCTTTGTTTTAATTTGTTAGGGAATAGTAGAAATATACTATTTTTATAACACTAAAAGAAAGAAAGGCATGATAAACTTCCTAGATTCCAGTAAAAAACATGGAGCATTAAATGCAATAATAATTTATTTTGGCAATGGTAATAAATGTAGCTTGTTTACCCCTTCAGCAATTGATATCATCATCATGACCAATCTATGAATATTTTAATTTAGTTTAGAGATGAAGTTTCTTCACACTTTCTATAATTTTATGAAGGCTAGACAGCCCTGAGAACACTCTGATAAAATTAGTCTATTCATGAAAGCTTATTTTTTACTTTTGGAGCAAATTTATATCAGAAATCAAATCCTATTTAGCCAGTTTCAGTATAATCCCTTTAAAGAACTAAAGTGGGAGTGAGTTAGTGATTCTTTCTTAATAGAACTAAAAAAAGGGGGCCAGTGAGGTGGCGCTAGAGGTAAGGTGTCTGCCTTGCAAACGCTAGCCAAGGAAGGACCACAATTCGATTCCCTGGCATCCCATATGGTCCCCCCAAGCCAGGGGCAATTTCTGAGCCCTTAGCCAGGAGTAAACCCTCAGCATCAAACGGGTGTGGCACGTAAAACCAAAAAAAGAGAATTAAAAGTGTAATTATTTCAAACTAATATAAAGATTTTATACCCATTTTCTCATGGTAAAATAAATCTTTGACCAAATATTGTTAAATATATGCTAATTGGACTTAGCCATAAATAATTTGACCACAAAACCAAGAAGTTTTGAGTAGAAAAAAATTACTTATTGATGACAAAATAATAGTCCAACATGAACAGAAGTATACATGATTTATGGGACCAATCAATATCTTTCCTTGTTAAAATGTATACTAATAGCCAGCATACTCAAATGTTTAATACAGAACTTTATAAAAAAAATTATGTTTCTATGGCTTTCATTTTCTTATTTTGATAGATTAAAAATATAAACTGAAATGCTTTGTGAATTGAGCCTTTATCACTAGAGCAATAACAGTTCTTTAACAAGGTAATTTTTCCAAATTTGTGTAAAAAACAGAAACTGTAAAACACTTTCAGTCCTATAGTTATTAAAAGTGGAGCTGGAACAAATGTAATGGCAGTTAAAAAGAAACAATCCTTACCCTAATTGATCCTGTAGTTTACACTAGTAATCAAAATACAAATCAAGAATCAGTAAACAAGACACTGTTAAGCTCTCAACTTCAAAATATAAAAAATTAGGTTAAGAAAAGTTATACACTTCTTTCAAACTCATTCAGCTATTAAAAAGCAATCTCATATTCCAAAGAACCTTAAAGACTGTTCCTGTGAAAACTGACAGTTTACTTTGAAAGCAAGCAGTTGTGTTTAAGTTTCACAGTAAGCACTTTTAAAGTAAATATAAAGGAGTTTTTTTTTCTTCAGTACAAAACTTTTACCAATATTATTAATATGAAATCGTGAGTCTTTCAGTTTACTTTTATGAGTAAATGGTATTAAATTATAAGGGAGTTACTTGGGAGTTAAAAAAAGAAGATCATGTGCATATAATCTTATTTTTATATTTTTGTTTTTTAGCAATATATGGCTGTACTTGGGGTTTACTATTGAATCTCTGCTTAAGACTCAATGTGGTTCTCAGGAGACCATTTTTGGTGCTGGGGATGAATCCAGTTCAGCAGTATTCATGGCAAGTGCCATATCCACTGAGCTATCTCCCTGATTCCTGGTTATAATTCTGCACAATGTTAGAGCATCATTTACATAAATTAATAGTCATTGTAGACAAATAACAGCTTAAAGATACCCTGAATATATTTTCATAACAGGCATGCTTTCATATGTTACAATAGTAATGTTATTAGCTAAACTTAACAGTGTTCACTTTGAGAACAAATTTTAACTTGGACTTAATTGGCGTCAGCATAGGCCTAAGGTCTTAGTTTTATCATAGAAATCATAGAAATTTAGAAAATTCTATTTCATTTCTCTTGCAGTTCTTTTTCTGAAGTATTATAAATGGTAACTCTATGAACGAGTATGACATGAAAATAGACAATGCTAATTATAAAATGTTTGATAGGCAAAAAGAAAAAAGAAAAGCTGAGTAGAATGTTCATTGTTTATTATTTTTTGGTTTGATTTTGCACTGGGCCACACCCAGCAGTGTTCAGAATTACTCCCAACTCTGCACACAAGGATTAATTCTGGAGGGCCAGGGACTATGTGGGATACCAGGGACCAACATTCTATGCAAGGCAAGTGCCCTGTCCACTTTACGAACTCTCCTAATATGTTTTTTTTTTGTTGCTAAAACTTTAGATTTATACATCTCAATAAAAAAGAAGTCCACCAAAGAAACAAACGAAAAAAAGACATTGAAGCATGCTAGAAAATTGAGTGTTATTAAAATATACTTTAAATGTAATCCTCCCCATTTTTATTTATTTTTATTAGCTAAATATAATTTATAGCCTTCCTTTTATTAAAATATATGGTTGTCTGTATACTTAATTGTCCATCATTTCTGCTAAAAATAATGGAAAAGTTGCAGAGTAAGTTTCTTATTCAAAAGTAATACCAACTATTCTAACATCTAAAATATTTTAGAATATTTAATGACGATGTGAGAGTTGTTATTGTTATTAGTAAGAAAGCAACTTTTTGATAAAACAAATTCATAGAACAACTTAGAAATTCTACTCTCTAATATATGCATGTATTTAAATATGTTTTAAAAACTAAATGTAAAACATTCAAAATGTAATGTAAACAATGTAAACAAAATGAACAAACATATGGAAGTTCTTAAGGAATTGTTGAGAAGTATTTCCAGAATATGTTAATATGCCTCTTTTCTCAAAGAATAACCTAAAAAAAATCAGTTTGTGTAAACACGTGGGTTTTCCTGAAGCAGTTTTTGAGTGAGAAATACATTTTCTGTCAGTCAACAAATTCAAAGTTGTGTTGTCAAAAATATCAAAGTAGTAGTAAATTTGTAACAAAGGATGAAGAGATGAGTGAATCAACATGGCTTTTTTACACTAAATTGCCATCACATTTCAAAGCCTGTCTACAGAGACTGACGTTCCCTACTTTTTCATAAGATAGAGAGGGTACATAGAGTAATAACAATCATGATTATTTAAGATACTCCAATGTTTACCCTCTGCTGAATCCTAGAGAGACAAATACTACCTCCCACTTAAAGGGTTAGATTGTACTTTTCCAGTGTACCCAGACTCCCTTACACCCCTTTTAAATCCTTTGACTAGGCTTGGAAAACAGCATAAGACTAGGAAAATGAGGGACAGAAGGAGAAAATTAGCTGCCAGAATAACAAATGAGTACCTTCGAAAACTTCTCTCTCTATAACAGCACCTGCATATAGGGACATTTCGTAAAATCTTAAACTGGATCCCACTGGCACCCCATCCTTGCTGTGAGGATTGCTGCCGCTTACTGCCCATCCACCCACCCTCAGCCCTTGCAGACAACTACCTAGACTGGCTCTGTGCGTGACTTTGGAAATACTGTAAAGCCAGTAGCTCCGGAAGAGCTGAGAGATCTCACCAATTTCCTAGTTCGAGACCCGCAAATGTCACTTCTGCTTACCTCACCTGAAGTCTGATCTGGAAAGCAGCCTCCACCCGGAGGTTCTGGGGTGCAGTCCTAGAAAGAGAAACCGCCCTGGGTGCAGCGTCAGCCTGACTAATGAAGACAGCACGGTGGAGCAGTTCCCGGACCTACAGTTCTGCCAGCAGCAGCTCCCAGATTTCTTCCACTACCCACCCCATAGCTGTCCTTCCTTCTCTCCACTCCCTCCTCCGCCTGCAGCTAGAGCACTCCCTTCCTGGAGGTGGCGCAGAGTCCTCCAAGGCTCCCCAGCCAGGCGCGGATCTGTCCGTGGTGCTAACGCGAATCTGCGCTCCGAAGCCAGAAGTGCGCACAGGGTCTGTCCAGGACGCTGGTGACCCAGGAGTAAAGCTATAGATATACCGACTGGAGTCACTGGAGAAATGAACATCAGCAGGCAGTCAGCTGTTCCAACATCTCATACTCTCTTCTGAGTTTAAATAATCGATAACCTCAGACTTGGTCCCTAATTATTTTTAGTCATTAATAAGTGCCAAAAAGTAAGGGAGCTTCTGCATAGGAATATTAATGCATTCACTACACAGAATGTATATGCATTCATAGAATTAAAAGTCTGCTACGTTTTACAAAAATCAGTGTTGTCATTATTTTAACACATTTCGGTGTGATTGAGATTTTCTAATCCAAACTGATAATTTCAATGAATTCAACTATACAGTTTGTATTACAAACAGTACATTTCATAGTACACAATTTATACTATAAACTATTAAATTTATTGTGAAATACACTCCATTTCCTCTATTTATATCTAATATATATTAAGAAGTATTGAAAACTACCTCATATTTTAATAAGAGATATAATACAGCACAGATACTAATTTTTAAAATTCAAGAATGACTGGTCTATATAATCCATAATACATATTATATTATCATGTCTTGAAAATTCCCAGGTAAGCCTGTTTAAATTAATCACTGACATAGTGGAACTAGCAATGAATGCAAAGCAAGAACTTAGTTAATAACCTAACTTGATGAAATTTGTAAATAGTCAAGCAATCCAAGCAATAACAGTTTAAATGCATTAAAAATCAAGGAGAATGCTTATAAAGTATAATGAACATCATAAAAAAGAGAAAAATCTTTAGAATCTCTACATGTTGGTACCATGTGTATTAAATCACTACATTGAGGCATTCTGTGGTCCTCTGTTTATCTCAAGAAGTAGTTGAGAATGAGAAGACAAGAAAAATGTAAATATCTTACATTGTATTAATTACAATATGAAAGATGACAAGGCCTTTATATATGGAATATTTAAAAATGACAAGAATAAAGAAATATTATAGCAGGTCAATTTCCTGCTTTACATACATCGCATCTGGGATACATCTCTGGTACCAAATATGGCTGACCAAAAACATTTGAGATGATCACAAAAAGCAGAACCAGAATGAGCAATAATTCCTAAATACTGTTGGGGAAAAAAAAGAAAGGAGAGAGAGAAAAAAAAGAAAGAAAGGAGACAGAGAAAGAAGAAAGAAAGAAAGAAAGAAAGAAAGAAAGAAAGAAAGAAAGAAAGAAAGAAAGAAAGAAAGAAAGAAAGAAAGAAAGAAAGAAAGAAAGAAAGAAAGACAGACAGACAGACAGACAGACAGACAGACAGACAGAAAGAAAGAAAGAAAGAAAGAAAGAAAGAAAGAAAGAAAGAAAGAAAGAAAGAAAGAAAGAAAGAAAGAAAGAAAGAAAGAAAGAAAGAAAGAAAGAAAGAAAAATAAAGAAAGAAAGCAAGAAAGCAAGAAAGAAATAAAGAAGCAAGGAAGGAAAGAAAGAAAGAACCAAGGAAGAAAGGAAAGAAAGAAAGAAGAAGAAAGAGAAAAAAGAAAGAAAGAAGGAAAGAAAAAGAAAGAAAGACAAGAAGGAAGAAAGAAAGAAAAAAGAAAGAAAGCAAGAAGGAAGAAAAGAAGGAAAGAGAAAAGAAGAAAGAAAAAGAAAAAGAAAGAAAGAAAGGAAGGAAGAAAGAAATAAAGAAAGAAGAAGGAAAGCAAGAAAGAAAGAAAGAAAGCAAGAAGAAAGGAAAGAAGTAAAGAAAGAAAGTAGGAAAGAACAAAGAAAGAAGGAAGGAAGGAAAGTATAAGAAAGAAAAGAAGGAAGATGAAAGAAAGAAAGTAAGAAAGAACAAAAAAGAAAGAAGGAAGGAAAGTAAAAGAAAGAAAAGAAGGAAGAAGAAAGAAAGAAAAGAAAGAAAAAAGAAAGAAAGAAAGAAAGAAAGAAAGAAAGAAAGAAAGAAAGAAAGGAAGAAAAAGAAAGATAAAGAAAAAGAAAGAATGAAAGAAGAAAGAAAGAAACAAACAAAGAGAAAGAATGAAAGAAACAAAGAAAGAAAGAAATGAAGAAGAAAGAATGAAAGAAGAAAGAAAGAAACAAACAAAGAGAAAGAACGAAAAAAGAAACAAAGAAAGAAAGGAAGAAATGAAGAAGAAAGAAAGAAAGAAAGAAAGAAAGAAAGAAAGAAAGAAAGAAAGAAAGAAAGAAAGAAAGAAAGAAAGAAAGAAAGAAAGGAACGAAGGAAGGAAAGAAGGAAAGAAAGGAACGAAGGAAGGAACGAAGGAAGAAAAGAAGGAAGGAAGGAAAGATGGAATGAAGGAAATATGGAAGGAAGAAATAAAAAGAAGGAAGATAAGAAAGAAAAAAGAAAGACAAGAAAGAGAGAAAGAAAAAAGAACAAAGTGTAGAAAGAGAAAGAACAAACTGAAGTAAGGAAGGAGGATGGGAGGGAGGGAGGAAGGAAAGAAGGAAGGAACATAGGAATAAATGATGGAAGGATGAAAGCGAGAAAGGGAGGAAAGGAAGGAAAGAATAAAGAGAAATAACTATTTTTATACAAAAATCTACTCTCAAAATTTTTCTACACATTACTTGATAAAGACTTTATTTTTCCATACTTTCTTTTATTTCTTTTCCTTTTTGCTTTGGGTACTTGTGCAGAAATACCCAGGATTTATGGGCTTATTTCTAGTTCTGCACTCAGAAGTTCTTCCAGCAATACTTGGGAAACCATAAAGGATGATGGGAATCAAGTATATCTCAGTTACTTGTAAGGCAAGCATCCTACCTGCCCTACAATTATTCTAGTCCATAATTCTCCATATTTTCAAAGGCATAATTTCTTTTATAGAGTTAAGTCACTGACAGAAAGATAGCTCAAATAATTATACAGATGTCTTAAATGTTCTGTATCTTTAATATGTTCCCTAGCACAGTAATTCCACTACCCACTACCATAAGTTACTCAATGTCCCTATGTCTCATCACACTGCCAAGCATAAGTACTAAACCATAGTACTTATAATAATTGAGTGTAATTATTAATGACACATATTAGGATTCTGCTACCCCACCAAAAGATGTTGTACTTTCATAAAAATTAAAATTTTAAATCTACTATGTCAATGTCAACTTCTAATTAACTAACTATAATTATTGCATTTAAATAATCATAAAATATGTTATCAAGGTGTGTCTGATGGCATAACATTTTGTTATTATCACTTAATTCAACTGAACATAAAGACTATATATTTCCCTCCACCTATATAATGTAGTGGGCTTAGCACTATATTTACTATAGTAAATTCATCAAACAAAACCAAGTATACATGTAATTATAAATCTTTTTTATGACTTACCTAACCAATAAAAGAAATTTTCCTGTGAATGATATCACTTTATTTTGATCTAAATACCTACTCTAAACTTCTTATAATTTTCTCAACATATAAGCTATCCTACCAAACATCATTGTATAAATAATAAAAGTTTTAAAATAAACATGTTGGTTAAATAAATCTAAGATGTATGTTCACATACTTGTTAAATCTTAATTATTGTCCTTAAAAGTGCACATTTTCATATTTCGGATGGAGTTGGGTCACACCTGTTGATGTCAGGGTTACTCCTGGCTTTGCACATAGAAATCACTCCCAACAGACAGGGTAGACCATATGGGATGCCGGGATTCAAACCACAGTCTGTCCTGGATCGATTGCATGCAGAGAATTGTCTTACAAATGTGCTATCTCTCCGACCTCTACATTTTTATATCTTTTCTTTTAAAAAGGTGACAAAAATTGCAAACATACTGAATTTTTGATTCTGAATTTTATGGTTTTACATATTATCTAAATAGGAACATAAACCAACATTGGTAGCAAATCATTGGATTAAATTTGATATCTTAATATTTTCATTTTCTTGGATAGGGCTATATTCATGCTATCTCTCTATACTCTTTACATTGCATACAATAATATTCAAAATCTACTATGGCCCTGTACTTTATAGAGTTTACAGTGTAATAATGGAACAAATACTAATAAATGTGTACAATTATTCTAAATGTGTAGTTCCTATCTGATCTTCTGCACCAAAGCCATCACATAAAAGCAGAGAACTGTCTGTCTGAAAACACTAAAAGCAGCTCCCAAGAGGATTTCCCTGTTGAAATATACATCTTATTATGGAAAACATGAGAAAAAGTAGTGACTGGGAAAATGGCAGCACACAAGTATCTGTGTGGTTTCTGAACTTTTAGCTCCCTCAAAAGCAAGACCACAAACCTTTCAACATTCTGAATAGTATTCATTATAGCACTATGTCTAACATTTCCACATAGTAACTTTGGTTTGATTTTTCTGGTGTGGCTTTATTATTCATCCATGTTTACTAGGTCTTCTGGTGAAATATTTTGAAATAAAAATTGACCAGTGAACTTTGCTCACCCTACCCATCCCAGTGCTATTTATTTTATATATTTTGCTTTTAATTGCTATGACAAAATTTCTTATTGTAGTTTATTAGTAAACATTGTATGTTGGTAATACATACACATTGAGAAATTTCATTTTAGTTTGTGTTTACTTTTCTATCAGGAAAATTAATGTCAAAATGAGTAATGGCTAAATATGCTTTGAATTATATCTAATGAGCTATTATTATATTTAACTAAGATAACAAGCATTATACAATATAAAAGACTGATAACCTGTCTCTAGGATAAGAAATCATATACTTAATCATGTTCTGTGTACAAATCATTTCTAAAAACCTTTTCATTTTAAACTATATCAACTAACTTGTGTTTAAGAATTCATAAAGCAAAGTTTCAAAGTAAAAACAGCAAAGGCTTGAGAGAAAACCAAAAGGGAAACTGGAAGGGGCTGGAGATAGATAAATTAGGGCAAAGGAATCAATTTCAAAATAACAGACTTGTACATTTAGTGATGAGCTTGACATTAATACACAGCTAATTTTTAGTAAACAAAAATAGCAAATTGATGTAATCTTATAATAAATTTAACTTGAGTCTTTTAATATGAAAAGTTTCTAAATTAGATAAATAACTGTTTGACCCAAGTTAATATTGTTCAATTTATAAAGATAACATAACAATATATGGATAAGGAAATAACTAAAAAATACCTCTCTTAAAGAGACATACTTTTGATTTATGCAGGTGAGTCAGAGGGCTGGAGTTCATGCCTTACATGAAGAAGCCACAGGTTCAGTCCTGAGACCACATGTATGAAAGTCAGGTATAACTAGTGAAGTTTAACTGGTGTGGCCCTAAATTTTTGTAGAAAAACTAGCATATAAAATAAAGAAGAGAAGGCTTCAGAGATATAAAAGTAAGTAGTCTCCAAAATATCTTCACCTAACATCTAAATATTGTGTCCATAGGGTCATAATTTTAAAAGTGACAGTGGTTTTCCAGTAAAAATAAATGTATTCATCAAAGAAAACTATATAGCTTTAGGCCATTACATAGTGCACTAAAATTCATCATGCATATATGTATATATTTGTCTTTATTGATATATGTCTGAGGGTTTGCTATGTAACAAGAAAAGATGAAAACGTCTTGCAGAAGGTGACTGAAAAAAATGAGTGTTAGTGGTAAATTGTGAGGGCATAAATATAAAGATTAAACCAAAGGGAACAGAAATTGAAGTCTGTAAAATGTCTGGAAAAATTATTAATATTTAAAAATATTTTTAAGACTGCTGAAGGCTTCCATATTAGGATCTTAGATTATGATACAAATGAGTTTTTAAAAGCAAAGTCTAAAAACTATGTAGATAAATTCTAAGAGCTAAAGTATATAAAATAAAGGACATGAAAGAATTTCTAATCAACATTAAAACTTAGTGTTCGACTATTGTATGAAAATAAACAAAAATTTTCCATAAATAACACTATGTAGCAAAGTCAAGGTAGGACAGAAACATTAAAATTTACTTTGACAATATTACTGAGGCCCAACTAAAGAATATATTTATAGCATATATAGAAAAAGTGTCATTCTGTTTTCAACATGTAACATAGGATGCATTAGTAGCTTAGAGTTGCTTTTTTGGGTGTGTGACCTGTTTTTGTTTTCTTCTCTTTCCACCCTCAAATGCACCGGCAATATAATGTAGCACCATTTCCCCCTGTAAAGGCACACTAAAAAAAAGGGGGAAGTCTTATATATAAAAACGAGCTCTTATCTACTAGAGATAAGAACTCATACTTGTTTAGAATACAGGGGCATCTACCTTGAAAATATGTCATGTGGTCCCAACTTAGATCCTAGGTGATTAGACACCAACGGTTCAGCTTTGAACCCTAGATCCCAGACATAGAAATGACACAGTTCTTCACAACAGCCACAGGAAACTGATCCCATCTGGGACATCCTTAATACTGTCCAGACACCAACAAGTGCCAGCTCTAATATGATATCCTGACAACGAGGAAACTGGGAACAACTTGACCTAAAAGCAGGTTATCCTACCTCACCAGAAGACTTGTCATCCTTTGGTCTGTCCAAATGCCAAAATCGCGATTTACAGATGACTGGCTGATAGAACCATGACCAGACTGTATTTTTCCTGGTACCAATAAAAAAGCCCTAGTCTAGGGTTTGAGCTACGACCTGTACAACAACCATGATCTCTAGTTCCAGAAGTCTGTCTGAGATGATTGCAACGGAATGGGTCTTCTGGAAACATAACGAAAGATGCTATCCCAGTCCCCATCCTAGGATCAGTGCAAAGACCAAGACCACCAATCACAGAAGACAGATTAAAGTTACACTGAGGGAACAGAACTTCTAGAACCACAAAGAAAGACTTCATCATAAGTTCCACTCCCTTACCTGTGCAGATACTGAGATCTCTCATTACAGAGGTCTGATTTTATCACCCAGGACGGAGCAGAAGTCTTGCATACACCACAAACGCACCACGGGGAGAGAAATGAACAAGAAAGGAGTCTATAGTTAATCACATGACAATATACTTCAAGGGTGGAGAAACCCTGTATCTCTTAGGCCAAGGGAATTCCTTTTTGAATGACCCCAATATTTACTGTGCCTATGCAGGAGGAAAGAAAAAAAATAAAAAAGCACAAAACAATTTTTCTTATTTATCTAGTCTGTGTTGATTTTTTTGTTTTGGTGTGGATATTGAAGTTGTCTCCATTTTTTTTTTAATCTCAAGACCATGGCTTTTATGTGGTTCTTATCTTTATTGCTGGAGTGCTCACTGGATATTTTATTTGACACCTCTTTTTGTACTGTTGTGGTGTTTCACCTTTTTCCCCTTCATCTTTCCAACCTAGGATGAGAGCCTCCAGAAGGACTCGGTCCATTTTTGGTGTATTTGATTTTTCCCCCCAGTTTATTACTTTTCTCTTCTTCAAACAAAACCACATAACTTGAACTATCCAGTCCCACCTCCCATTTCGAGCAGGAAATAAGGCATGTACAAAAACCAAAAAAGGTGTAGGACCACTAAGTATTATGCTAGGCACAAAAGGAACCACTTATTCTGGCAACCCCGGGGGTGAAGGAGAAGGATATGAGAGGTAGGACGGGAACAGAGATGGATGGAGGGCAATTCGGTAATGAGAATTCCCCTGATTTTATGTTAATATGTACCAAAATATTATTGTCAATGATATGTAATCTACTATGACTAAAATAAAAATTATATTTATTAAAAAAAAGAAAATACTTCAATGTTTACTTTCATGCTCTTTGATTCAAATTATAGCACTGGAAGAAGGAAAATGTTAAGTTGTGAGGAAGTAGCAGATAGTAATTAAGTATGTAATTATGTTTTGTATGATAAATTGTCATCCACCAAGTTCTAATGGAAATTTACAAAAAACTATATATACTAATAACAATAATATATGTATAAACACATGAACTCATATACTACTGAAGTATTACCTATTCAAAAGTATTACCTATTCTAGAGGATCTGAAAGCCAGGCCTATCTATATCTAGTAATCTTAAAATCCTCTAATCTTGATTTTAAAGAAATTAACATAAATCTTTGGTACTCATTATAATTCTGCAAGGTCACCATAAATAGCACTTTCTAAACTGGAACTGAGAACGTAAATTGCCCAAGGACACAGAGGTAGTAAATCACACACAGGGATTTTACACCAAGTCTAAGTTCTGCTTAACTCATGGTTAATACATTTGCATCCACTCATTTCCTGACTGTGGTTTCCTTTCTATTTCATTAAATTTAATTATACATGACCAACATTTTAAGCCTCTTCAATAATTTTTGGAAGACATTTTCTTATAGGTTAATAAGAATGATATCAAATAGAAGCATGATAAATTGTTTTAGCAAGTCTCAATACTTAAAAAAAGCCAAGTTATTTTTTATTTATGGCTTTATTATTTTTATGGTGGCTATGTTATTTCCTCAGATTACATGCATATATATTTTATGGACACAATGTTAACATACTACACACATCACCAAATGTGCCATTATTTTTTAAGCCCTGAACATAGAATCATTACTTTCCTGGTTTGATTTTATTGCAGAGTTATTTAGTATACTAACAATTTATTCATTGAATACATGGTATATCTCAAACAATGAGTTGAATTGGTACAGCAAGCCCCTCCAGACCATTCTGTTTAGTTCACTGTTTGGAACTGTGGATGCTGTAGGCTTGTGATGCAATGTATATCCCAAGAAACCTTAGAAATGTGCTCCTACCACACCTGACAGTGCTTGGAGGCATTTGAGGCCTTGTAATACACGTAAAACCAGGTCACCTGAGGAATAGAGTTTACCATAAATAAGTGATATTCTTTAAATCCTGTGCTATATCTTGCAGCCCTAGCTACACAATTTTTCTTCATAAATTTTGATTTTAAATGCTAGGCCCTAAGAATTGTAGTTTTAAAGTGTAATAAATATGTCAAATAAATGACAAGTGTAAGAGTCATGGAAATTCTAGGGTATTCAGTATTCGATTCTGTTCTGCTTAAGATGACCAAGAAGTATCTATACAAGTGATCATGCATTATGGATTCAATAAACCATCTCTTTAAGTTAGATGTATTAGATGATTTATATACTAGTAAGTTTGACATATTCATATTCATTTTTGATATTTCACCTCTTTCAAGCATTTTCTTCTTAATCAGCAATACTTGACTCTGTAGCCAGAAAAAGGACAAATGGCATAAGGGAGTAATGGAGTCTTAGTAGTTGACTTTCGTCTTTTTTACTCAAGACCTTTCTAAAGACTATTTTTTCTTAAATACCCTTGGCTTCTTTTTTCTTTAGTTTATATCATGATTCCTGTCTACTCTTTCTATTTCAAATAAAATGTGCATAAACTCCACAATAAACTAGCCCTACAAAATATTAATAAGGACAATTAATTATTAATTAATAAGAATTACATTTTATTAATTAACTTATATTTTGTGTGCAAACATTAAGTTTCCATTTGCCAATTAAAGCAGACGTACTGTATCTTACAAGTAAAAAGAATCTTCAGACATTAAAAATGGAATTTGTCAAGGGTTTCTTTTTTTGCATTAGAGATATGAAGTCTGAACAAGTCATAGAATATGTCTCAGGTCACACAACTAGCCATACTGCAATGAATAGATTTTTAATCTTAAAAAATTAATTATTTTTATCAGATGTCCAAATGGGGACATAATAGTCAATTTAGTAGCTTAATTTTTCTCTCTGAGTCCAATTTAAATCTCCATCTGACAAATACCTCTTTACTATATTAAAAGATCAACAGCAATTGAATAAAAATTTTAGATTCACTTGAAATTATATAAAATAAAATGACTAAGAATAGATAAATAACAGTTATACAAAATATTTATTTTAAAAAAGAAAATACAGGGGGCTAGAGAGATAGCATGGAGGTAAGGCATTTGCCTTGCATGCAGAAGGTCGGTGGTTCAAATCCTGACATCCCATATGGTCCCCTGAGCATGCTAGGAGTGATTTCTAAGCATAGGGCCAGGAGTAACCCCTGAGCGCTTACAGGTATGGCCCCCAAAAAATAAAAATAAAATAAAAATAAAAAAGAAAATACAATGTATGTTTAAACTTCTTTTTTTAATTAATATCTTTATTTAAACACCTTGTTTACAAACATGATTATGGTTGGGTTTTAGTCATGTAAAGAACACTCCCCTTCACCAGTGCAACATTCCCATCACCAATGTCCCAAATTTCCCTCCTCCACACCCCATCCCCATGTTTAAACTTCTATATGACAATAATGACTACATATTCTATTGACAATGTTGTGCTATACACACAAGCACACACACAAAGGTAAAGGCATAAAGGTTAAAAATGGACAGAACAATTAAAACCAATTAAAAAGGGGGGAACCAATTAGGCAAAGATAAATACAATCCAAATGATATTTTAAATGTATTCAAATATAAACAGTTCTCAAGTATTATTTTCATGTGTGTATTTTTAAAGGCTATTAGAGAGGAAGATGTGTTTTATAATGTATTCAATAAAGTGCTATGGTGATCATTCTTAACTATCCACTATTTTAAAATTCCAATTATTTTCCTTAAATCACAATTACCTAAATATGGAAGTTATCAGGAATACAGACTTGTTATTAAAGTACTATTCCCAACTGTTAAGGTATTTCTAGGAATACCTTTACTAAACATGTTCCTGCATACTGGATTTTTTCACCCACATCTGTCAAATTGACTATACCAATTCTTCAAAAGAACATTGTTTTTTCTCTAAGGAAAGGATTTTTCCCTTCCGATTACTTTGATATTTCTAATAATATCACTTTAAATATTTCTATGCCAATAGAAAAGTTATATATTATTTAAATATAACATATGATTATTAATATTTAAAATATTTGAACTTCCAGTTAACCAAACTACTATTTAGACAAAAGCATTTGCTTCAGATCTCTCATTTAGAATATAATTTTTATATATTCCTATAGTTTAAAATATAATAGCTTGTTGCATTAAATAATAAAGGAGGCCCTTTGTATGGAGCTGGATGGTGATGGGATGCATGGAGGGACCTTTCTCTGCCGTCTCAGCACCTCATGTCTCCCACTTCTCCAGCCATAGGGGCAGCAGCTTCAGTATAGCAGTGAGTAAATCATCTACAGACAGGTTCCAAGAAATATTAGCTTTATTCGTGTTCTAGCCAACATGTGTGGCCTATTCAGCCCTGCATTGTACCTTGTTCCTCAGCCATCTTCTCCTGCTTTCTTCTCCATTCTCCATACAGGCAAAATCCCCTTTTTTCTTCTGGCCAAAGCCTTTTGTTATCTACCAAAGACCCCTCCCAGAAATGGGAAGTCTATTAGCAGGTAAGATTACACAGGAGGAATGGGTATGGGATAACAATCTTCCCCTTCCTGGATGTATAAGAAGGGTATTAAGTTTTTGTATTACTGACTCCACCTTTAGCCAAAGGCAGGTAATATTTCCATAGCTACAAAATATAAAGTGAAAAATTAACATATTAGCCTTTTCCAAAAACATAACTCTTCTGCAAAATATACCATACACCTGTAACTTAAAATTTGCTCAATGCTTTCTACCAAGCATTATCCTGGAACTTCCTAGTTCCTATACCCCTTAACACTATTTAAAAATCAAGCATTTTATCCTGGAATTTTTCATGTTCCTATATCCTTACCTAAACACATAAGCACAAGAACATCTATACAGAACATACATTTTAAAAACAGGCTAATACATCAAAATACACAGTAAAACATATGCCATTGGAAATATTAACTATGGAAAACAATAAAGCACATATAAATCAGCAAGAAAATGACTTAAATCAAGGGATACACCTGAAACAAAGTTATATGCAGGCAGTTTGAAATAAATTTTTTCAGTTGGGCTTCACTGGTATTCCTCCCCATTTTTTAAAATTTTCATATCACTACATAATTTTATGCTATCACCAACACCAATTGTCCAGACTTTGTGAAAAATCTGTGGGCTTCCCATTTATCCCTTCACCTAAGAGCAATTGTCCAGATGCTGGGCTTCTTCCACTTGGCCGCTCACCACACACTTGGCTTACTTACCTCAGCTGGATCTGCTTGCACAGTTTCACTATCCGGATGTGGAGGGCGGGGTTACTTCTGGCTATGCACTCAGAAATTAATCCAGGCTCGGGAATCACATGGAACGGCAGGAATCAAATACAGGTCCATCCGGGGTCAGCTTTGAGCAAGGCAAATGCCCTACTGCCTTCTATTTGCAGTTTTTGAACTTGTTTATTCATTCTCCTTAGTATAAAACTTGGATAAGACACTGAATGGGGTCATGCTTCCTTAAATTTTGGACACCTGATTTACAAAACTGTATTTGTTCTTTTCTTTATCTTACAATATACAGTGGAATTGATTCTGTTAATAATGTAATTTCTTTATAAAGCTACACTAATTTTTGTGGAGAATTCAGAAACTTCTTTGTTTCCTAGGATTTTGCTTATACTTGACCTGAAGACAAAGGCAAATCATCTAGATATACACATTTTCATTCCTTCTTTACTATCTTCAGTCTTCAGATCCATACAGAACCTTTGGTTCTATTATTTTAAACTTGAAACTATCACTCTATTATATACTTCATATTAAATATTTTATATACCATACTCTAAAATACTGTTAATCCCTAAGTTTATTTTTCAAAGACTCTAACATATCTTTGCATTTTTACTTTTTTCTGTATCCCCTCTCTACTTAGTCTCTACAAAATAAAAAAACCATTGACTTTTAAACAACTAAAGATTAACATTACATTACAAACTCTTGTAGTTAAAACATCTGAAATTTTCCAATAACTTTGGTAGAAAATACATAAACTATGCCAGTATTTCTAACAATAAATTTATTTTTTCATAAACTCTCTTGTCACAACTTTAATCTGTTTTTATCCCTGAATATTCTTATCATCTTATCTTTCAGCCCTTAGTTTGAATGTAATTTGATCAAACTAATTTTAACATTCTATCTCATTGTATGCAGCTTTCAAATACTTTTTGTATCTGTAACAGTTTCTTCCTTGTTATTTATTTTAATATATAAATATTTTATATATTTATATAGTTATATATTTATTTTAAGGTCACTTCAATAATATTTTAAGATCAGGATTATCAAACTCCATTTTCATCAACACATAATCACCAGCATTTGGCAGAGAATCTGGTCCAACAGATACATATTGACTAGATAATGGGCTTCATAAAGATAAAACTTAAAAAAATATCTTGAGTAATTATAGCCATGCACTTCCATACTCATGCTAGAGCTGAAAATAGACTTAGCTATAAAAATTATTACATAAGAAAATACGAACTGTTTTAATGCCAGGTAGATTGTTTCTTTAAACTTTATTCCCTATTGGTTTGGATTATATAAGAAACTAAAATGAAGATTAGGCTATAGCAGTACATTAGAATATGGCCTGGAGACTAAAGCCTGTTAAAGGATGGGAGGGAGGGAGGGAAAAAAGAAGGAAGGAAGGAAAGAAGGAAGGAAGGAAGGAAGGAAGGAAGGAAGGAAGGAAGGAAGGAAGGAAGGAAGGAAGGAAGGAAGGAAGGAAGGAAGGAAGGAAGGAAGAGAGGTAGGGAAGAGAGGAAGAGAGGTAGGGAAGAGAGGAAGAGAGGTAAAAGGGAGAATGGAAGGAAGGACAAAAGAAGGAAGGAAGGAAGAGAAGGAGGGAGGGAGGAAGAGAGGGAGGGAGGAAAAAGAAAGTGTGGGAGGCAGGGAGGAAGGAAAGAAGGAATTATATATGGAAGGAAGGGAGGGGGCAAGGAGGGAGGGAAGAAGGGTAGAAGGAACAAAGGAATGAAGTGAGAGAGGGAGGAAGAAAGGAATGAAAGGAGGGAGGGAGGAAGAAAGGGAGAAAAGAGGAAGGAAGGAAGAAAGGAAGGAAGGAAGGGAAGGGGAGGAAGATAGGATGGAAGGAAGAGAGGACGGAAGGACAGAAGAAACAAAGGAAGGAAAGGATGAAGGGATGGAACGAAAGAGGGAGGAGGTAGGGAGAACAAACGGAGGAAGAAAATAAGGAAGTAAGGAGGAGGGAATAAAGGAATAAAAGAAGAAAGCAAGGAATATTGAGGTAGAAGATGAGTAACACAATCTGAGTAAAGCCCTCAATCACATTTAAAGAGATTTCTGGAGCTGATGTTTACCTTCTGTAATATCCAAGTTGATAATAAAGTAGTTGACTTTTATATAAGTAGTTACTTAGTGAAAGTTGCTATATGCAAGGATAGAGAAAGAGTACAGAGAATAGGGTTTTTTCGTGCATGCTGCTAACACAGGTTTGATCACCCACAGTCTATAAGGTTCCCAAAGCCCACCAGGAATGATCCCTAAGCATAGCTAGGTGTGGACCCAAATTAACTGTAGTAAGTATAACAATAATAATATAAACTATTAATGAATTGGCTCTATATAAATATATTTTAGAAAATGAAGAGCTCTTGAATCTCTTTTTATAGAGTTGTAATCCACTTTGGTCATAATAAAAGTTAGTAATAAAAATTCAAAAGTAATATTTACAATCCAGTATAATAATCACATGTTTAATTAAATTTTATTAAGTTATTTTTCTTTTATTTTAGCTATTTTAGCATACAAAGACAATGCCTGTGTAAAAATATAGAGTGGTGGATGATATTTCAGGTAAAAGAAAGAAAACTTCCTAAATGCTTAGAGTCAACATTAAATACTGAAGTATATACAACATAAAAAAAGCTCTTGAATAAATTTCTCATATAAAACCCAAAAAATATTTGGACTAATTCCCCATCTCAAGGAGTTCTACCTGTTGCAAATATGTTTCTGTTTTCCAAAGGTCAAATTGTTATATTTTGTTTAAGTATTTTGCATCAGTAGCTAGATATCAATAAGCTATAAAGTACAACTCCTGAGAAAAATGGTAGTATTTCTTAAATTATAGATCATCTTTCACTGACTTTAGTTAAAATGAACTGAAATTTTACCAAACTACAAAAGCAAACTTAATCAGAACAGGAAATATATGTATACATATATGTAACATATATAGTTCTATAAAATATATGTATACATATATGTAACGTGTATAATTTGCCTATAATAATAAAATTGGAAGAATGTGGAAAAATTGGATGCTGAAATCTTACTAGTGACTTCATTCATCTGCTAGATATTTTTAAAATTCTTTCTTTAATCCTGACATTTAATAAATTTGCTAGAATTTGTCATAGTAACAGTTTCTTAGGCTTCATCTAAAAATCCCCAATGCCAAAAGACAACTTAAAAGATATCTACAAAGTTTAATGTGAGAACAAAAATATTCTACAAGCAATGTAGTTGTCATTTATGTATTCTCAGGTGATGGAGGGCATTGGTGGTGGATAGGGGGTTGTTCTTTTTATAACTGAAACCCAAATACAAACATTTTTATAATCATGGTGCTGAAATAAATATATTTTAAAAAGGGAAAAAATCTCTCTTAAGGAAACTAAAAGGTAGGAGGTGTCTCTCCCACATATTTTTTGTTAAAGGTCTCCCACATAATTTCTCCCAATTTTCCTATATATAAAATGAGAAATAGGTAAAAATCAATACTTAAGAATTATATTACAGAAGATTCATTGATATAAACCTTATATCACTTTTATTTGAAATAAGACAAGATTTACATTTTTGGAATCAATAAATTATAGTCAGTGAAGAAATAAAGAGGCATATGTATAGATGTTCTTTATTTTAAAATTTACATTTTATTTCTTATTTGGAAAGCTTGAGAAAGATGCATTTATCTGACTTTAAAATAAAAAGTTGAAGTAGTGAAAATTAGTAGAGAAGTAAAAGAATTTGTCTTGCCAATGCTGACCCTGGCTAAATCCCTGGCTAAAACATAAATTGTTCCCTCAGCATGAGCAGGAATTATCCCTGACACCACTGGGAGTGACCTCAAAACCAAAAAGTAAAAATGAACATTTTAAATGTGAAATAAAAAATTTGCCTTTGTTGTGTGTGGCCAAATCTAAACCCATACCATATATGTTTGACTAACCATATGAAGAACAAATTCTGAGCACTTAGTTAGGAATATGCCCTGAGCACCACCTAGTGTGTTTCGAAATCCAAAATAAAATAAATAAGACAAAATAAAGCAAAATGATGGATCGTGAATGTATATGAGGTCTTGAATTGGATCCCTTGAACCATATAACATTTTTATATCACTTGGAAACAATAAAATGATTGCATAGGAAATAAAGAACACAACATTAAAATGTCAAATAGAAATAAATCATAATATATAAAATAATTTTAATAAAATTTTGTATATATATATATTCAAGGTGCCCATTGTTATATAAACTTTATTTCAAATAAAATTCTTGAAATATATTAAAAATGTGAAGAATATTGGGGCCAGCGAGGTGGCACTAGAGGTAAGGTGTCTGCATTGCAAGTGTTAGCCAAGGAAGGACCGCGGTTCGATTCCCCGGCGTCCCATATGGTCCCCAGATGGTCCCCCCAAGCCAGGGGGCAATTTCTGAGGGCTTAGCCAAGAGTAACCCCTGAGCATCAAATGAGTGTGGCCAAAAAAAACCAAAAAAAAATGTAAAGAATACAAGGAGAAACAAAAAAGTGGGGATTTAACAGAAACCACAAACTATTTATGAGGAAGATATAGGTAGGGTATTTCAAAATAATTATACCAATACACAAAATTAATTAACTACAGAATAAATTCAGTATTTCATAGGACCTACATTACCTTTTCAACAGCCAACAATCTAATTATAAAAATTACTCCTATGGTAGGTCTCAAAAGGTTAGTATATTCTTTGAATAAGCAAAAATGAGATATAAAATATATAATATGTTGCAATAATTAACATTTCAGAGGTATCTCTCTTTAACCTACAGTCCCTTTGCTTGTTAAATGTTTTTGTTATTTTTTCTTTAAATAAAGGTCTCCCACACAATAAAAGAACACATTTTTATTTGTGCTACAAATTTATCCCAAAGCATAGCGTCTCCTAGGGCTCACAAGCTTTTATTATGTAAGCTTCAAAGCTTACAGAAATTATACTATAGTTGGTGGCCTAGATGGCCTGACCAATATCACATGTATATGACTAAGGTAGGCTATACTCTTCTGAATAAAGAAGTTAAAAAAGTAATAAAGTTTTTGTATAGAAATTTTTGCAAATTTTGGAATCATGATAATTTTACAGAAAAATTACACATAAGCTGTCATATTTTAGAGAGAAAAAGGTATAAATAATATTAAATTCCACTACATTTTTGCTTTTGACATGCAATACATCTGTATCACTTCTACTACCAAAGTTCCAATAGCCCTACCACATTAACTCTAGGTCCCCTGTACCCCACTTTTTCCATTCCCTCTTCCCCAAATCCTTCTCCTGTCTCATAAATTTATTCTGTTGACAGAAATAAAGGTTGGAAATATATATTTAAAACATTCCTATTAGTGAAAGAATTTGAATCTCAATTTTCAAAATTAGACAGCACAACAGAAAATCATTACTAATCTGTCTTTTTATATTTTATAAGTCTTTGGCAGAAAGGTTAATAGTCATTAATATAAATAATAAAAATAAAGCTTAACATTTATAGATGTTAATCAAAAATTAATTGGAAGATCTCAAAATGTTCTTGCTACTTTTTAGTTAAATAATAGTGTCTCTGAATATTTACTTTTAATGGATGAGTGCCAGTATATGAATATAAAAAGTTTGTTAAATAAATGTCAGTTTAATTTGCTTCTAGAATATCTTGATGTAACCTTCTGGTTGTTGATTCATCATTATTATTTTATTTAATTCACGCAAAAATAGCATGAGCTTCATTTTCATTGTGTAGTGTAAAAATGTTGGTATTTAGAGATGGTTGCCATCTAGTAGTGGCAGAGTTAAATCAATAAGGCAAAAGCATATTCAAGAGGCATTTCAAATATTTATATTTAGCAGTAAAAAGAATTAAAAATTTACAATACTTTTTCATCTTCAAAAATTTGTTCTATTTTTACACAATTCCTTAATTAATGCACTATGCCTCTTAAACTTTGCACAAAGAATTTTCAGTTCATTTTACTATTATAAATATATATTCAATTATTCCCATATATGTTTTTACAAGTAATGTATTTATTTTTATTTATTATATATGTATATATACTCATACATATTTTAGAGCTATTCAACACAGAAATACATTTAACTCAAAGCATTGCTACATAGAAGTTTTCCCCCCTGCTAGATAATGAGAATTTATAATTGTAAATGACAATGAAACTCTAAACTAAATTATCATACAAATTTTTTAAATATAATTGAAGCTGAAGATGTAATATATATGTAAGATTTGCATAGAATTTCAATTTTGCAAAAGGTATACCCAAATTCAAATTCAAATTTGCTTTTAGGAAAAAAACATACATCAGTTGGTTTTTTAATATATTTGAAATATACAGGATTCATCTTGAGAGAAACTAATTATTCACTTACAGATACTTATTTTGAATATCAAGGTTTTTGAAGTAATTCAATCTTCTGGAAAATTGTTTTATCTCAGGTTTTGAATGTGAAGATACTGCATTTCCATTCAAGGAAATTTTTCCATTCTCCAGTCAGACCAAACACAGAAGCTATACATACAACTCTGTTACTCTGTTTTTCGTGATACTTGTGAAATCAGCCATTGGAAAAAAATCTTTAATAAAATGCTTATAGAACAACAGCTATCATAAACTTGCATTTTCAGGTAAAAACCCCAAATTGTAATGTTGGGGCAGAAGAGAAAATATAACAAGTAAAGTGTTTACTTTGAACATGGGCATATGATTGGGGTTCCATGTGCCAGTATCCTACATAGTTTTCTGAGGCTTACCAAAAAGAATCTTAATATTTATTTCTACTATTTTTCTGGGGTTTTTGTTCTTATGGAGTTCTACTAGTGCTTTATATGCCTTGGATATCAACCATTATCTGATAAGTCAAAGAAAATATCTCTGAGTTTATAAGTATCTTTCTATTCTGATTATCATTTTTTTGAGTTATAGAAGATTCTTGACTTGATCTAACCGCAATTATCTATGCTTTAGTTTGCTTGGCCAATGATTTTTAAATCTTTGAAGATACCTCTAACTCCAATGCAATGAAGTTTTTTACCTACATTTTCTTCAAGTAATTTATAGGTTCTTGTTGGATATTGAGATCTTAAATCTTAAATTAAATCTTTAAATCTTAAATTCCAGTTTTATACAGGGATTTACAGACAGCCAAAATGTATATAAAAAAAGGCTAGGCATCACTTATCATCAAAGAAATGAAAATAAAAATAATAGTGAGATATAAAATCAGTGATTCTTGCACATATCACAAAAAAAAAAAAACAACCAGTACTAGTCTAAATATAGAGAAAAAGGAGCTCTCATTCACTGATTTGGAGAATGCTGACTGGCCAGACTTGTTTGAGAAACAATATTTATGATTTAAAAACAACTAAAAACAAAATAGAAATTGAGCTTCCATATAACCAAGAAATTTCATGGGCATTAACCCTGAATGCAAAAACTCAATTTAGGAAAGATATATGCACTGTAAATTGCAACACTATTAACAATAGTCAAAATATATAGAAAAAACTTAAGTGTCTAAGATCATAAAATAAGATGGATTAAGAAATTATGATGCATAGTTGAATACTCTTATGACATAAAAATAAAATTATGAAGTTTTCTGCCATGTTGACGTATCTGGAAATTATCATCCTAGGTGATGTTCATCAGAATAAAAGGAAAAGACACAGAATTGTATATTTATGTGTAGAATATGATAAAACAGAATAAGGGAGTAACAAATGTTCAAAGGCAATATAAGTTAAAAATGTTTCTTCCATAGGAACCTGGGATGTGATTTGGGGGGGGGTTGAGGGACAATGGGAAAATGAATGATTGAAGCTGGCATATATGGTGCTGTTTATGTATAAAATACTAACAATAACAGTTTAGTAACCACAGAGTCCTCAAATTTATTAAAAAATACAAAATATTTAAATGAGTAAGGAAAATTGGAGCGAATACAATAGATATGGTATTTGTTTTGTACAGTTTCAACTTAGGTTTTAACCCTTACATACCAAATGGTCCCCCAAGCATCTTCAGAAATGATCACTGAACATAGGAGTAAATTATGAGTAGAGCATCGTGTAGCCCCAAAACAAAAACAAGAAAAAAGAGAAAGAGCACATTTAGTGGTGGCTTCTTAGTTCACAGTTGTTCCTTAACTGGGTCAACAACTGGTAGAAGTGCTGATCATATAGGATCCCTAAGAATGTGTTTTATTTGACAGTCCTGGTATAAACTGGGGGAAGAAAGGGACAGAGGGAACCATCTGGGACTTAAACGGGTACTAGAATTCATGAAACCTGCAACATAATTGGGACCCACATAGTGAAGTGGGGAGAGGCACCCCCAATAGTCTCTGCTTAATACAGGGTCTTCTTGGCTTTTATGGTTAGAGGCAGTTTGTAAGAAACCATTTTAGCAAGTTGGAAAAACTGCCAGCCTGCAAAGGATCCCCTCATATTCCAGGACCAGAGCCTGGAGGCCCTTGTTTCAATTATGCTGGTCTTTAATCCATTTCTGGACACTTTGCTCTGCTCATTCCTTCTAGATTGAGCTCCCAAAAGAGGAATTAGCTGTGTATCTTGAATATTTTATCCAGACATTAAATGATAATGACTTATATTTTTGTTCAATGAGTGTGGACATAGTGTCCCTGTGATAATTGAGATACATCTATGAGCTAGAAAGATAAAAAGGTGTAGTAAAGTAAAATTTTTCTGAAATATCTTTCAAAGCACTTTTAAACTTTACTGCTTTCTTTAAATTTTATAGAGAAAAGAAAGAGAAGAGGAAAATAGTGATGTTCCTGGATGAACAGATGTTAAAACAGCCATTAGGTTGAAAATTTAATGCTTTGATCATTTTAGGTCTGCAGTTTGGTAGTGTTAACCTGAACCCAACCAGATGGAGTATAATTTCAATAAGAACAAAAGTTTTCTATTAGGTTTCTTATTTACTGACCATAAGCCTTAAAATTCTTTTTTAAATAACACATTTACTGGACTTGCATATCTACCTCCTTCTAAACCTTGAAAACATCTTCGTCTGTGATTAATGGCTCTAGTTCTTTATTATAGGGCCATGTTGCCATCATAATGGGGATTGCTTCTGCTTTGAATACAATACTATATTCAATGTTGATTCTATAAGAGGATTCTGATAAGTATTTGGTAAATTCATTGAGATAAATTTCAACATAGTATATTCATAAAACAATATGATTTTGAGAACATTACTAGAAAATGTATTTAGGAAAAAATTACATATAAAGTCAAAAACACATTTTATAAATGCCCTGGCTCACTTAACATACTAATCATGCTAATCACATTTGACATTTTTTTGTGAGTAATGCTCATAATTAGCAAATGGTCTTCTGAAAACATATGCTAATCACACATTTATATAGCAAAAGTTAATCTCTCAAGATCTTTTCTCTAAAGGACAAATGTTTTTAATAGCTGCTTTGACTTATCTTTATAGAAAATAACTTCCCTTCTGAAATTCACAAGGCTGAGATAATCCAATGTGAAATAAAATCAATATGAGATTGGGTCATGATGAATCTGAGATGAATGGGTCAGGTTCCCATCAGTTAAATGTTCAACCTTGCTAGCCTCTATGACTTCCTGAAGCTACTTTTCACTTAAAAGCATCATTACCATAATAATTCAGCAATGATAAGATAAAATGTATTGAGATGGTTGTATTAGATTACAATCTTTTATTTTATTTATTTGATTTTTCTGTCATAGAGAAAAACATTAATTTTTAAAAGTCCTCAACCTATGAAATATTTTCCTTCATTGAAGGCAATATCTGAATTAGGACAATAATAGTAAAAAAAAGCAGCATACTATCCCTCAT
Organism: Suncus etruscus; assembly: GCF_024139225.1. Taxonomy (NCBI): domain Eukaryota; kingdom Metazoa; phylum Chordata; class Mammalia; order Eulipotyphla; family Soricidae; genus Suncus; species Suncus etruscus. The sequence continues at coordinate 62,943,108 of NC_064860.1, read as the reverse complement.
TTTAACTTATGATACATAAAAAATGTTTCCTGATTTCTCTGTCTATTTTATTAGCGGTTTCTATGTGATTTGGAATACATCTATTCATTCATCATAGTAATGTCAAGTTAATTTTCTAGAAATGACTTGTGAAACCTGATTCATTCTGCTTTTTCATTCTAAGAGTCTTAATTTGAATACCATCAACAACTTAATAAGGTACCACTTAAATAAGAAACTGAGCTTTCTAAATCAATGCAAGAAATAAATATTATTTTGTGTTTTTATTTTATATTAATAGGGAAAAACATAATCAAATATGGTCATTAAAGATTATTGCTTTCTTCTATGTAGTCATTATTATATTAGGTCTTTCCTTATGGAATTCCATTACTTAGTTAATATAAATGAGTTAATTTATTTACTCATTTATCTTTTCTATAAGCATGTTGCTAGCATTTACTAAAGTCAAATAGCAATCTAATTGAAATAGTACCTAAGTATCTACTTCTCACACCAAAATATGTCATGAAAAAATAATATTTAGCTGCAGTGATGGAATTCTTATTTAAATAATGTTTGACAGTGTCTAGAATTTTGAGCTTGAGAAACATTAAAATAACCATTAAAGAAGATAGCTTCCTTTTAACTTTTATAAGCATGAGTAGAAAAAAAATCAATAATGTAAAAAGTGACCTTCAGAAATGGACAAACCTGGTTTCCAATATCAGTTCTACCACTTAAAAGTAGTGGACCACAGCAAATTAATTTACTTTTATGAACTTCAACTTTTAATGTGTAAGCTGCTTTAAAAAATTTTTGTACATATACATAATGGAATACTATTCAGCTATAATATGAAATTATGCAATTTTCTGCTCTGTGGATGGATCTGGAGAATGTCATGCTAAGTAAAGTTAGTCAGATGGAAAGAAGCGGACAGAATACTCTATCTGATATATGTGATAAAAACAAACATAACATAAAAAAAACAAATGTCTATAGGCAGTAGAAACTGAAACATAACTTCAGTAGGAAATTTAGCAGAAAGAAGGAATGGGAGATTGATATTGGCAATAATGGAAAGTGTGGTTCTGAAATGTGTTGTGAATACCTATCTTTAAGAGTTTTGTGAGGCCTGAGAGAGAGCATGGAGGTGGGGTGTTTGCCTTGCATGCAGAAGAATGGAGGTTTGAATCCTGGAATCTCATATGGTCCACTGAGTCTGCCAAGAGTGATTTCTGAGCATAGAGCCAGGAGTAACCCCTGAGCACTGCCGGGTGTGACCCAAAAGCCAAAAAAAATATTTCATAATTATGATGCCTAAAGTTAAAAATAACAAAATAATATTATGCACAGAGTACCTATTTATCAGGAGTTTGTTACTTATTAAATGACTATATATAAAATTATAAGCATAATCTAATCTATAAACATAGTATTATTTTTATTATTTTGCTGCATAACAGCCACATAAATTATAATGCTTGAGAGTAGCAAAAATTTCATGATGCTCATGGTTTTGTGTGTTAAAATGTAAATTAGATACAGAGATGAATATTTTACTCAATCAAGAAGATCTGGGATGCCAGTGGAAAGAATCTAGGTAGTTGGAGTCATATAAATGTATCTTTTTTCGTGTGTAGGAAAACTGGGTTTACTGGGTTAAAATCACTTGAAGATATTAATTACAAAATGAAACATCAATGTATGCCTTCTCCATGTGGCTTAGGCTCCCTAAGGTCCAATAATGAAACATGCAAGACAAACCATTCCAAGAGCTGTCATTCCAGGAGTGTTAGGTAAAAGGAGCCTGATGTTTTCTGCTTTAGAATCATAATTGAAATGGTGTCACTTCTTTCTTAATTTTCAAAATCCCACCAATAACTCTATGAGTAGTGACATCATATAGTACTACTCAATGAAAAATATTTAAGAACTTTCAAAGATCAATTTATACTACTGTTGGAGTTTCCATTTTATCCATAGATTGAATAAAGTGATTATTGACATTTCTGCTCAGAAGAATTAAAAAATAGATGAGGATGTTTCTTTTATTATTATTACAAATATTATCAAGCCCTAGTAAACATGATCCCAAATTTCAAGTGAGGAACAAGTAAACTGCTTTTATAAATGAAGCAGATTAAATACTTTGCATTAGTGAGGTCCAAGTGTGTTTCCTGACATGACTTGAAATTCAGCATAACCATGATCAAACTTTAAGCTCAAAATGAGGAGAAACCTTCGAAAGATACCAGGCAGGGCCACAAACTGAAAGTGAATTAATTTAATAAATGTTATAAATATGCTCTTCAAATAGTGATGTTTTTTACTTTTTGTGGGGAAGTCTGCACTCAGTGATTGTCAGGTTTTATTCCTGCCTCTTTACTTAGGATTATTCTTTGTATTACTTAGGGGATTGTATGTGAATCAAGGGATAAATCAGACTTGACAATATGCAAGCTATATACCTCAACCATTAGATCATATATCTGATACATGAAATATTTTTTATTTTTATTTCTATCATTTTGACATTAAGTATTATATAATCAATCAAAATATAATACTATATATGTGGTCTTTAAAACTTACCATGAATAGTTTTATGAATAATAACTAGTAAGATTTGAGTACAATACTAATATTTTAATGTCTACATTGTTTGAAGAGATATGCACTTTAAAATGGCATATATAATTTCATGCCACAGATAATGCCAAAAGGAACAAGAATAGCCAGTGATGGAGATGATGTGGAGGAAAAAAACTCTCATTCACTGCTTCTGGACTGCTGTCTAGCTCATCCTTTCTGGAAAACAATATGGAGCTCTTGCTCAAAAAGTTGGAAATTGGTTTCCCATATGATACTACAATACCACTTCTAGGAATATCCACTAGGAACAAAAAAACACAATAACAAAATGATCTCTGCAACCCTATATTTATTGAAACACTATTTACAATAACCAGAATCTGGAAACAACTCAAATGCCAACAACAGATGAGTGGCTAAGAAACTGTGGTATATTTGCACAATGGAATGCTATGCAGCTATTAGGAAAATAAAGTCATAAAATTTGTCTATACATGTATTGACATGGAGACTTTTATGCTGAGTTAAATGAGCCAGAGGCAGAGGGATAGACATAGAATATTCTCATATATTTGTGGGATATAAGGAAAAATAAAAGATAGTTTGGCATGTTCGCTTCGGCAGCACATATACTAAAATTGGAACGATACAGAGAAGATTAGCATGGCCCCTGTGCAAAGATGGCAGCAAATTCGTGAAGCATTCCATATTTAAAAAAAAAAGATAGTATGGCAGTAATATCTAGAAATAATAGAACTGAATGCCAGGAGGACCAGCTCATGACATGACACAAAGAGTGGGTAAGTGCAGCTAGAGCATTAACCAGAATGACAACCATACCAATGAAAACGAGGGAGAGAGGCATAATGCCTGTCTGAGAGACAAGCAGATATTGTGGTGGGGGAAAAAAGGGGAATACTGGTGGTGGGATAAAAGCACTGGTGAAGGATGGTGTACATTCTATGACTAAAACCCCATATCAAAATTTTTACAAACATAGTGATTAAATTAAAAAAGAAAAAATGGCATACATTTTTAAAATTTAACAATTCAATAAATTTGTATGCTCCTTATAATAAATGTCATTTTATTTATCCTTGAAATTATAAATCTCTTATTTAAAATAGTTACAAAATGTTACTATGTAGTTACTATTTACTAAAACTATGCTTTCATGAAAGCTTTGACCCTTTTTTTTATAGAGCACATTTAAAAGTTGCCGATTCCAACCTCTTTACTTTTAGTTATTTTTTTTTTTGTTTTAGAATGAAGTTAGATAAGTTTCTTCCTAAAGACACATTTAGTGTGATTGACTAGTTCTGTCTTATTCTCTAGTAATGGAAAACATCTTAAATCATGAGCATATGGTGAAAGTGTTGAATCTCGAACCATTTTAGACTTGGAATGTAAAGATGCATATAATACCAAGTAATAGCTAAGCAAGTATTTGTCATTATTCTTCGACCTCTATTCATTTTTGTCTCAATCTGCCTTTGGGGGGGGGGTCTTGGGCCACACTTGGTGACACTCAGAAATTGCTTCTGGCTTGGGGGACCATATGAGATGCTGAGGGATTTAGCCGAGGTCCTTCGTAGATTAGTGCTGGCAAGGCAGACGTCTTATCACTTGGACTACTGCTATGGCCTCTCAATCTGCCTTTTTGATTTGTTTAAATTCTACATGAAATAGAGGCAAACAGCTTTTTTTTTCTTTGTCAAGAACAGCAATTTTTCTAATAATTCACTTTTGCGAGCAGCATGAAAATGATGAAATTGTATAATGTAACATGATTAATCATAGCTTTTCTCTGATCATAGCATCTAGGAGATTAGAAAACTCTTTTCTTGGGTTAATTAGATGTTGTGTTAAGATGCTGTAAGGCTCAACAAATGAATGACTTTGAATGTGGTACTTCGCTGGTGAAGGTGAGATTAGAATTATTGGAGAGAGCTGACAGGTTCCTTGACCTTAATGTTCTAGTAAAGATATTAATGTCACAAAGTAAATTGCCTTAAATTATTCATTTATTCTGACTCAATCTGTTCCTTAAAAGTGGCCTCAGATCTGTTGCTTTCACAGAGAATGCAAGAATTGCTCCCTTCCACATTCTGTCTCTTCTTTTTAAATTATCATTATTAATAGTCCTGAGCTTGCTTATTTGAAAGGTTAAAGATGCTATGAGTATCAGTACAGATCTTTTATTCTTAAGATCAAACAATTATAAGGAATATACTTCTAATACATAATAGAATCATTGGAATTGTAACTCCTTGCATTATGTCACATTTCTTTGTGAGAGTAAAGTGAGACATCAGTAAATACTAACTGTTATATGTTTAGTAATTGTTTGGATGTGGGGTTTGTTTGCCCAAATATAAGCTAGATTCAATCCCTCTCCTTAATGAAGGTAGATGAGAGATGGGAGAACTATGAAGTTCTACCTAGTTGCAGAGACACATTAAATTTTAAACATAACCTAGTTTCATATCCAGGGAACACCCTTGATGTATATGAGAAAACAAAATTGTTGTTTTATATATTTTATATGTGTCTTTTTTAATTTGATTTCTATGATTTGGGGGTCCATTCTTTGCATGTTCATCACTCCTAGCTCCTTGCTTAGAGGTCACTTATGATGGTGCTTTGGAACAGGAATTGAATAAAGATTTCCAGCAATAAACATAGACTCAACTTATTGAGCTATCATTCTGACCTCAGAAAACCTTTATGTAGTTAAATCAGATTGTCTGGCATGCAACTGCTATGGGTTTGATTCTTGACGGTATATATAATCCTTCAAATACTCTAGAAGAATCTTTATTGCAGAGTCAGAAGTAAGCATGGTCACTGGCAGCTGCGACCAAAAAGAAAAATAAAACTGAAGGCAAAGAAGTAATATTGAAATAAAACTTAGGACAGTTTTTCTAGAAAAAATTTAAAGTACAAATGGAAATTTGGTATGTAGGGGTGGGTTATACTAATTTAGAGTTTCTACTCTAGTTGTGAAATGAGTTGATATAAAATAAAATCAAGTATATAAATATAGATTGAAAGTTTGAAATTTAAAAAATGCCAATTAAATTCTTAGAAGTGTTTAAAATTCATTTGAGAAGAAATTTTTAAATATCAATTCAAAAGAAGAAAACAGTAATTTGTTGTGAAAAAATAATGTGAAGCAGAGTCCAAAGAAATAGAATTTGAATTCTGAAATATTAATATTATTTGTTTTATGTTTTATTTATTTATAAAATACCATTTATTTTACATATTGTGGGCTGTAGGAGAGTACACAATACTTGTCTTTCATGTGGCTAATCATAATCAGTATCCACCAACACACACTGAATTATCTCTTTGACACAGCAATGTTTCTTTGAGCAACCCTAGGGTGACCGCTGGGCATAGAGTTATGGTTAAGTTCTGAGCAGTATAGGTGTGGCTCCAAAACCTATTTTTAAAAACATCTTGTAGCAGAGAATTGAAATTATTTTCAAACTTTTAAGAATAAACTATTTAGAGGGCTCTCTGAAATGTGTTGAGATTGTACTGTCATTTCAATGCTTCTGAGGTGATACAAAGGGGAAAAAATTTTCTATTCAGAGTAAATACAATAATATGGGTCAAGAAGCAGGAAACATATTTGGAGCTGATGCTGAAATAAATTTCTTCTCCTAGTGAAAGAGCTGTCTTTGCCCTTTTAATAAATGAACCTACTAAAAAATTTAAAACAGCAAATTTTTCAAATGGTGAATGTATTTTTAAAAATTTTACAGAAAAATTTAAGGTTCAATAAGAGTTCTACTGAAATTCTGTCAAAGTATAAATTGAAGAAGATAAAGGAAGATAATACAGACAAAATCATGATTTAACTATTTCAGGTTTAATTATTGCCAAATATAGATATTATTAGGAAACCCTGTAAAAACTGTTCAGTGCAGGGGCTGGAGAGATAGCATGGAGGTAAGGTGTTTGCCTTTCATGCAGGAGGTCATCGGTTCAAATCCCAGCGTCCCATATGGTCCCCCGTGCCTGCCAGGAGCAATTTCTGAGCATGGAGCCAGGAGTAACCCCTGAGCACTGCCGGGTGTGACCCCCCCAAAAAAACTGTTCAGTGCCCAACTCTATTTTATATATTTATAATTTACATATACTTTTTATTATAATTATAAAACTAATAACTATGACTTTAGTGCAAGGATCATATACTTCACCCAATATTAAAATTAGCACATACGATTTAAGGCATACTTACCATTTAGTCCTTGGTGAAGTGAATTATGTTGCTTCACTTTTATAGAAGAAATAATGAAATCCCAGAAGTATTTAAAATGTGGCCAATGTCACATAGGTAGACATTTGCTAATTTGACCCTCTTGCAGTATGACTAACATTTTACCCTTCCTGCTATATTTCAACCCCCTTGAAAATTGATCTCAACTTTAAGCATTTATAATTCTGCTTATATCTTGCTGATTCTTTTTAGGTTACGTGGAGACCACTGGGAAAGATTTCATAACTTACTGTTAAAATATTAGATTATAGTTTATATCTGGATTCCGCTCATGAGATGTCTTAATATTAATAAATTCATCCCCAGTGATAAACACTTATAGACTTAAGATAAAGAACTGATTGAATTTGGTGTGATCATAAATTCATTATTTTTCCTTATATATTGATCACTTTATATATTACAATCAATCCACTTATAGATTGTAAAGCCTGCCTATTAATAAAAAAATTTGTTCTATGCTTTTTATTATTGTAGGTTAACGAATCATAATATGTAGTTAGGAAGAAAAAAAGGTAATGATAAATTTAGCCATAAAGTATTTTTATTTATAGAAATTTAATTGAAGTCTAACTAGCTTTAAAATAGTCTCAAATGACAAGTGAGTTATTTACTTAGAGCAAAGTTAAGATTAAAATAAAAAGGTATCATAACATTTCATGTGACTCACAGATTAATCAGTTTAAAAAAACTAAGAAGTTGATTCTTATTAACATTTTAGTTTCACGAGTTTAAAAATATCAAAATAATTGGACAGAGAAAAAATAGTTTGGATAAGGTGCTTGCTTCTGTCATCCATAGCAGGTTCCAACCCCAACATTACTTATTGTCCCCTGAAAACTGCAAAGAGTGTTCATAATAAAGTCCTGAGTATAGTGATGTAAAACCAAATAATTATAACACAAATTTAAAATATTTTAGACCTGAACTTTTGAAATTATTTTGACACTATTTTAAGGGTAATTGGGCCACACTAGGAAGTGCTCCGGACTCATTCCTTACTCTGTAATTAAGAATCACTCCTGACTGTTCCTCTCCTACAGGTATGGCGGGGAAACTGGACAGACAGCTGGCCAATGGCCTCCTGGGCTGACCAACTAGTCCAGGAGACCGAGATCCCCCCATGCCAAACTGGTCTTCAGGGCCAGGTTTGGCAACTGGGTTCTGGGGGGAGGGGGGAGAAGGGAAACTCCAACCCCATGCTTTTTCAAACTGGAGAGGAAGGCTGCAGCTGGACCCAGAAAATCCCACATGCCAGGATTACTGCTCCTCTTCTACTGGCATGGCTGGGATTCTGGACAGACAGTTGGCCAAAGGCCCCCAGGACTGACCAGTTAGTCCTGGAGACCGAGATCCCCCCATGCCAAACTGGTCTTCAGGGCCAGGTTTGGCAACTGGGCTCTAGGGGGAGGGGAGAGGAGGGAAACTCCAACCCCATGCTTTTTCAAACTGGAGAGGAAGGCTGCAGCTGGACCCAGAAAATCCCACATGCCAGGATTACTGCTCCTCTTCTACTGGCATGGCTGGGATTCTGGACAGACAGCTGGCCAATGGCCCCCAGGACTGACCAGTTAGTCCTGGAGACTGAGAGCCCTCCATGCTAAGCTGGCTTTCTTTTTTTTTTTTTTTTCTTTTAAGAACAGTTTATTCAAAAGGCCAAAATATAGTGGTAGGTTTTGAAAAATCTCTTTATTCAAACCAGGCAGTTTAGAACTTTCATAAAAAAAACTCTAGCACCTCAAAATGATCAACCTGAGATATGTAACATGAAATTTTTGAGTGAATTGTTAAATTCTTCCCAGATGAGGCAAACCACAGTGTCCTTTAATGCACTAATATATCAAATGCATACACATCAGGGCAGCTGCATTCACACACCCAAGAACAATCTGGAACTATAATAAAGAAGGTATAATATAGAGTAGGAGAAAAATCATGGCATCTCCTTCTGCTACTACTCTTTGAGGATTTTGTAAAAGTTTTAAAATCAAACCACTCTTTCTTGGTTTTGAAAACTATGGTAAAAATTGAGATAAAACAGAAATTCGTTTTTTGGTAGTCTTCAGTTTTATGAAGTGATAGATTTCTCATTTCCCACTAAAATTTTTTTTTCCTTCCAACCCTCTCTTTATTGTCTCTGCTTATTATTTAAAATACTTTTTTCTTTATCTTTATTTAAACACCGTGATTACAAACATGATTATAGTTGTATGATTACAGTCATGTAAAGAGCACCCCCCTTCACCTGTGCAACATTCCCACCACCAATTTCCCAGATCTCCCTCCTCCCCACCCCCCTATACCTGTACTCGAGACAGCCTTTCCACTTCCCTCATTCATTCACATTGTTATGATAGTTTTCAGTGTAGTCATCTCTGCAACTGCACTCATCACTCTATGTGATGAGCTGCATGTCCTGAGCTGCACCTACCAGCCCTCATCTCTCTTGTCTCTGAGATACTGTTAAAAATGTCCTTCATTTTTCTTAAAGCCCATAGATGAGTGAAACCATTCTGCATCTTTCTCTCTCCCTCTGACTTACTTCACTCAGCATAATAGATTCCATGTACATCCATGTATAGGAAAATTTCATGACTTCATCTCTCCTGATGGCTGCATAGTATTCCATTGTGTATATGTACCACAGTTTCTTCAGCCACTCATCTGTTGAAGGGCATCTTGGTTGTTTCCAGAGTCTGGCTATTGTAAATAGCACTGCAATGAATATAGGAGTAAGGAATGGATTTTTGTATTGTATTTTTGTGTTTCTTGGGTATATTCCTAGGAGTGGTATAGCTGGATCGTATGGAAGCTCAATTTCCAGTTTGTAAAGGAATCTCCATATCGCTTTCCATAAAGGTTGTACTAGACGGCATTCCCACCAGCAGTGAAAAAGAGTTCCTTTCTCTCCACATCCCCACCAGCACTGCTTGTTTTCCTTTTTTTGATGTGTGCCAATCTCAGTGGCGTGAGGTGGTACCTCATAGTAGTTTTGATTTGCATCTCCCTGACGATTAGTGATGTTGAACATCTTTTCATGTGCCTTTTGGCCATTTGCCTTTCTTCTTTTTCAAAGTGTCTGTTCATTTCTTCTCCCCATTTTTTGATGGGGTTAGTTGTTTTTTTCTTGTAAATTTCTGTCAGTACCTTGTAAATTTTGGATATTAGCCCTTTATCTGATGAGTATTGGGTGAATAATTTCTCCCACTCAGTGGGTGGCCTTTGTATTATGGGCACTATTTCCTTTGAGATGCAGAAGCTTCTCAGCTTAATATAGTCCCATCTGTTTATCTCTGCTTCCACTTGCTTGGAAAGTGCTGTCTCCTCCTTAAAGATGCCTTTAGTCTCAATGTCCTGGAGTGTTTCACCTACATGTTGTTCTATATACCTTATAGTTTCAGTTCTGATATCAAGGTCTTTAATCCATTTGGATTTTACCTTTGTACATGGTGTTAGCTGTGGGTCTGAGTTCGGTTTTTTACAAGTGGCTAACCAGTTGTGCCAACACCACTTGTTTAATAGGCTTTCCCTGCTCCATTTAGGATTTCTTGCTCCTTTATCAGAAACAAGGTGGTTATATGTCTGAGGAACCTTCTCTGAGTACTCAAGCCTATTCCACTGATCTGAGGGTCTGTCTTTATTCCAATACCATGCTGTTTTTATAACTGTTGCTTTGTAATACAACTTAAAATTGGGTAAAGTAATGCCTCCCATATTCCTTTTCCCAAAGAGTGCCTTAGCTATTCGAGGTTGTTTGTTGTTCCAGATGAATTTCAGAAGTATTTGATCCACTTCTTTGAAGAATGTCATGGGTATCTTCAGAGGAATTGCATTAAATCTGTACAATGCTTTTGGAAGTATTGCCATTTTAATGATGTTGATCCTGCCAATCCATGAGCATGGTATGTGTTTCCATTTCCGCGTGTCCTCTCTTATTTCTTGGAGCAGTGTTTTGTAGTTTTCTTTGTATAGATCCTTCACATCTTTAGTCAGGTTGACTCCAAGATATTTGAGTTTGTGTGGAACTAATGTGAATGGGATTGTTCTCTTAATGTCGATTTCTTCCCTATCATTATTAGTGTATAGAAAGGCCATTGATTTTTGTGTGTTAATTTTGTAGCCTGCCACTTTGCTATATGAATCTATTATTTCTAGAAGCTTTTTGGTAGAGTCTTTAGGGTTTTTAAGTAGAGTATCATGTCATCTGCAAACAGTGAGAGCTTGACTTCTTCCTTTCCTATCTGGATTCCCTTGATATCTTTTTCTTGCCTAATCGCTATAGCAAGTACTTCCAGTGCTATGTTGAATAGGAGTGGTGAGAGAGGACAGCCTTGTCTTGTACCAGAATTTAGAGGAAAGGATTTTAGTTTTTCTTTATTGAGGATAATATTTGCCACTGGCTTCTGGTAGATGGCTTTGACTATATTGAGAAAGGTTCCTTTTATTCCTATCTTGCTGAGAGTTTTCATCAAGAATGGGTGTTGAACCTTATCAAATGCTTTTTCTGCATCTATTGATATGACCATGTGATTTTTATTTTTTTTGTTTTTTATGTTGTGTATTATATTGATAGATTTACGGATGTTAAACCAGCCTTGCATTCCTGGGATGAAACCTACTTGATCAAAGTGAATGATCTTCTTGATGAGGCACTGGATCCTGTTCGCCAGGATTTTGTTGAGGATCCTTACATCTGTGCTCATCAGGGATATTGGCCTGTAATTTTCTTTTTTGGCAGCATCTCTATCAGGTTTTGGTATTAAGGTGATGTTGGCTTCATAAAAGCTATTTGGAAGTATTCCTGTTTTTTCGATTTCATAAAAGAGCCTGGCCAGAATTGGTAGTAGTTCCTCTTGAAAGGTTTGAAAGAATTCATTCGTGAATCCATCAGGGCCTGGGCTTTTGTTTTTGGGTAAATTTTTGATTACAGTTTTAATTTCCTCAATAGTGATGGGGGTGTTTAGATATGCTACCTCTTCTTTATTCAACCGTGGAAGGTTATATGAGTTCAGAAATTTATCCATTTCTTCCAGGTTCTCATATTTAGTGGCATAGAGTTTCTCAAAGTATTCTCTGAATACCCTTTGAATCTCTGCAGTATCTGTAGTGATCTCCCCCTTTTCATTTCTAATACGCGTTATCAAGTTTCTCTCTTTCTTTTGCTTTGTGAGTTTTGCCAATGCTCTATCAATCTTGTTTATTTTTTCAAAGAACCAACTTCTGCTTTCGTTGATCTTTCGGATTGTTTTTTGGGTTTCCACTTCGTTGATTTCTGCTCTCAGCTTTGTTATTTCCTTCTGTCTCCCTATTTTTGGGTCCTTTTGTTGAGCACTTTCTAGTTCTATTAGCTGTGTCATTAAGCTACTCAGGTAAGCTCCTTCTTCCTTCCTGATGTGTGCTTGCAAAGCTATAAATTTTCCTCTCAGTACTGCTTTTGCTGTGTCCCATAAGTTCTGATAGTTTGTGTCTTTATTGTCATTTGTTTCCAGGAACCTTTTGATTTCCTCCTTGATTTCATCTCGGACCCACTGGTTATTGAGTATAAGGCTGTTTAACTTCCAGGTGTTAAATTTTTTCTTCTGTGTCCCTTTGCAGTTCACATCTATCTTCAGAGCCTTGTGGTCAGCGAAGGTAGTCTGCAAAATTTCTATCCTCTTGATCTTATGGAGGTATGTTTTATGTGCCAGCACGTGATCTATCCTGGAGAATGATCCATGTACATTGGAAAAGAATGTGTATCCAGGTTTCTGAGGATAGAGTGCCCTATATATATCTACTAGGCCTCTTTCATCCATTTCTCTTTTCAGGTCTAGTATATTTTTGTTGGGTTTCCATTTGGTTGACCTATCAAGTGTTGACAAGCCTGTGTTGAGGTCTCCCACAATTATTGTGTTATTATTGATATCCTTCTTCAGATTTGTCAACAATTGTATTAAATACTTTGCTGGACCCTCATTCCGTGCGTATATGTTTAGGAGAGTGATTTCTTCTTGCTGTTCAAATCCCTTGATTAGTACATAATATCCATCTTTGTCCCTTACAACTTTTCTGAGTATAAAGTTTGTGTCATCTGATATTAGTATGGCCACCCCCGCCTTTTTAAGGGTGTTGTTTGCTTGAATGATTTTCCTCCAGCCTTTGATTTTGAGTCTATGTTTATTCTGACTATTCAGGTCTGTTTCTTGTAGACAGCAGAAGGTTGGCTTCAGATTTTTGATCCATTTCGCCACTCTGTGCCTCTTAACTGGTGGATTTAGTCCATTGACAGTGAGAGAAATAATTGTCATGGGATTTATTGCCATCTTTGTGTAGAAGTTTGGTGTGTTTTTTGTTCTGTCTTGTTTTTAGAGTAGATCTTTCAGTTTCTCTTTTAAGGCTGGTTTTGAGTCTGCAAAGTTTTTGAGCTGTTGTTTATCTGTGAAGCTGTGTATACATCCTTCAAACCTGAAACTGAGTTTTGCTGGGTGCAGTATTCTTGGCGAAGCATTTATTTCATTGAGTTTTGCCACTATGTCCCACCACTGCCTTCTGGCCTTGAGTGTTTCTGGTGACAGGTCTGCTGTAAATTTCAAGGATGCTCCCTGGAATGTAATTTCCCTTTTCGATCTTGCTGCTTGCAGTATTCTATCTCTATCGGTGGGTTTCATCATGGTGACTAGGATGTGTCTTCGGGTGTTTCTACTGGGGTCTTTTTTAGCTGGTACTCTTCGGGCATGCAGGATTTGATCACATGTTTTCTTTAGCTCTGGTAGTTTCTCTGTGATGATGTTCTTAACCATTGATTCTTCCTGAAGATTTTCTTCTTGGGTCTCTGGGACTCCAATGATTCTAAAGTTGTTTCTGTTGAGCTTATCATAGACTTCTATTTTCATCTGCTCATATTCTTTGAGTAAATTTTCCATTGTCTGATCATTTGATTTAAGGCTTTTTTCCAATCTCTTCTGCTGTGTAAAGTTGTTATGCATCTCATCTTCTAAAGCACTAATTCTATCCTCAGCTGCTTTTAACCTGTTGGAAAGCTCATCCATTATGTTCTTCAATTCGTCTACTGAGTTTTTCAGACCTGTTATCTGATCTGATATTTCAGTTTGGAGTTTTCTGATTTCTATCTTCATATTCTCTTGATTTTTATTAGTGTTCTGGTTTATACTTTCTTTGATTTCTGTTAGCAACCTCCATATTTCTTCTCTAAACTCCATTTCTGAAAGACTGCTAAGGTAGTTGGCCATTGTTGGGTCATCAGAGTTTCCATCTTCATTCTCTATGGTTGAAGTTGGTCTGCATAGTCTCCTCATTGTCACGCTTACGCTGTGGGTTTTTCTACATGTTGTGGTGGTACTCATTGGCTAGGTGGAGTTCGCGGCCACGAAGCGCAGCGGAGTGGCTGCGCTCCGGCCCCCAAACACTCACCTCAGCCGAGGCAAGCCGTCAGGGGATGCCCGGGGAAGCCCCCAAATGTCTGCCAAGCTAAAGAAACCAGCAAAAGTCTCTTGTCCACAACTCCAACAGAAAACACATGCCTGAGCCGAGACACGCCTTGAAGTGATTAATGCTGGAGGAGATCAAAGTTCCCAGGTTGATGCAGGCTGGGGGAGGTCCCAAAATGTCTGCCGGGCCTAGGGGTCCAGCAGTCAGCCTGATCCGCAACTCCGGCCCCCAAACACTCACCTCAGCCGAGGCAAGCCGTCAGGGGATGCCCGGGGAAGCCCCCAAATGTCTGCCAATCTAAGGATAGCAGCCCCAATTTGGCTTTCAAGGCCAGGTCTGGCATCTGAGCTCTGGGGGGATGGGGAAGAGGCAAACTCCTCCCCTATGCTTTTTCATACTGGAGAGGGAGGCTGCAGCTGGACCCTGAATATCCCACATGCCAGGATTACTGTTCCTCTTCTACAGTTCCTAACTCGGTAGGCACCAATATTGACCTCCTGCCCAACAGACCACCTTCCAGGTCCTCAGAGAAAGACACCCTCTAGGTCCCCGTTCTTATGCATCGACAAAGAACTACAACCAGCATGCCTGCTGACTCATACTTGATGGCCCCTTTCACCCCCACCAAATTGTGGACTGTTGAACGATACAGGAATCAGCCTCAGCAAAACTCCCAGCTCAAAGACACTATATGGTCTTGTAATGCAGCAAAGCATCTCTCAAACTCAATTCCAAGGCCTGTGAATCAAAAAGTACCTTGGCTTTTACTCCCCACAATAATATATCAAAAGACTTAATTGGGAGTCTTATATTGCCTATTGGAAGCTCAATAGCTGTATAACAATACATGTTAAGATGTGTATTCCTAAAAACACAAGTAGCCTCCTCCACCACTTGTTTTATTCAAATACCTTTTCTTTTAAACTCAGTTTTATTTATTTTTTCTATTTTAATATATACATTTTTCTCTATCCTTACCATTTTCGGTGCTGCTTGGTACAAAATGCCTTGACTGGGATAAAAACTCAGAACAAAACCAGACGACAGAGACTGTGTGTGTCGCCTGTTATCTTTACCCAGAATAGCACCAGCAACTCATATGACACCATATGTTTTTGTATGGGCAGAATAAAAAAAAGGGGAAACCATAGACACAGAAACAAGATCTTATCTTCTAGGGATAAGAACTCCCTTTTTATAGCAGAAGGATGCCTCCCATCCTGAACATGTGTCATGTGGATGTAACCAGTCCCCAGGAGATTGGACAGTGTTAGTCCAATCTGAAACCCCAAGATTCCCGACATAGAAATGATACAGCTCCAGGCAACACCACCAGGAACTAAGCTCCATTGGGAGATTTATAACACTACTCTGGCACCAACTTGTGCCAGTTTTGATATGACAACACGAGGAAAGGAAAACTTGACCTAAGACCAGGCTGTCCTATTACATCACCTAACACTAAATGAAAATCAGAAGAGCTATCGTCCTTTGAACTGTGAAAAATAAGAGCACCAACAACAGAAAACTGACTTTGACAATTGTGACTGAACAGAGCCAGCCTTGGGACTAATAAGGAAAACCCCACCCTAGGTTGTAGTCCAGGACACATAAACAACAACAACATCAACAAGATGTCTTATTTCAGAGGTCCAACTTGGACAACAGAGACTGAGCAGAACCTTTGGATCCATAATATCCTAGGCTTTGGCTTAGGGACTGAGTGAAAATAGGGATCAAGTGTTACAGAAGACTGAACACCACAAAAAAGATGGATAGGAACCTCTAGAACCTAGAGACTCTATCCTAGACCCTGACTTGTAACCTGTGCAAATACCAAGATCGCTAGCTACAGTGGCTTGATTTTCTCACACACAACTCAGAGGAAACTTTCCTGGCATCACAAAAGAGCCTTTGGGATGGGGTAATGAGTATATATGGAGCCAGGTGTTGATCCCATGATGGTATGCTTCAAGGATGGAGAAACCCTGAATCTCTTAGGCCACAGGACTTCCCTTTCTTCCCCAATGCTTACTGTGCCTATGCAAAAAAAAAAAAAAAAAAGTGGGGTGGAACATCAAACCCTACCACTCCAGCACCCATACTTTTTCTTGTTTTGTTTTGATTTCTTAGTTTTTGACTTTATTTTCCTTCTCTTTGCTCTTCCACTTTTCTTTTTCTTTTTAACACTTTTAGTTATTATTTAGTGTTTCATTTTTATTTTTATTTCCGGGTTCATTTTTTTTTCTCCCATTTTTCTTTCTTTTTTTTTTCTTTTCTCCTTTCTTTTATTTTTTGGTAGTTGTCACCAAATTTTTTTTTCCCCTTTTTCTTATCCTTTTTACCTCCAATGAAGGTGGAATGGATGCTCAATCTACAACAAAATGTAAAGTGGAGACCAGTTGCACTGGCATACTGGGGGGTAGAGGAGGGAGATGTGGGATGCATACTGGGAATAGGGGAGGAGGAAGGACAGCACTGGTGGTGGGAATGCCCCTCATTCATTGTCACTATGTACCATAAATGATGCAGTGAAAGATTTGTAATGCACTTTGGTCACAATAAAAATTTTTAAAAAAATTAAAAAAAAAAAAGAATCACTCCTGGTAGGCTCAGGAGACTATAACGGGTGCTGGAGATTGAACCTGACTCAGCAATATAAAATGAAAATGACCAACCTGCTGTATTATTGCTCCAGTGTACTGATGCTAATTTTTTAATCTCATAGATTTTTTCAGCAAAAGATAGAAACTAATTAAAAGTAATTTTTCCTGATATTTAATAAAAAATTTTCATTAGGCATATAATTTGAGGATTAGTCAAAATTTGAATTAGGTTTTGGGGCCACTGTTAATTAGCACAATTGGATTACTTCAATTCATCAATATCAAAGAATCCACACCATCATATTTATCTTTCAAATATCTAAGTATTATAAAATGAAGACTTTGAAGACCCATATATATTCACACAACTCATTATATATATTAATATTTATATATTATTTTATATGTTCAAATATTACTTATAAGTATGTAAGTACATACATTATATAAATATTTATATATACATATCTACTTGACATTCTTTTTAATATAGACATAAAAGGTGTCAACTATACAATGTTCATGAATGTTCCACTAATTTTACATCCTTGTGAGATATAAATATATCATATATGTATTTTGAAAAGCTCAAGATATTATATGATTTTGATTATTACTAATATGAAATCAAATTTTAATGATGATGGAGAGGTTTGGGGCTTGATATGGTGCATATAGAAGACATATAGAATATGTAAACATAAGCTCCATAACATTGCAAACAAATGTTGATAAATTTTGATAAATGTGTGAGAAAATAATTTCATAACTAAAATGATACTTTCCCAGGAAGCAGCTTTTTAAAAATATATTTTAATGACTTTTTAAAATCTGAATAAATGTGTGGTTATTTCTTTGAAAGAAACATTTAATGATATTTTTAATCTAGACAGTAAGCTACTTGGTCTCATCTTTTTATCTGCCAGAGGACCAAGCTTAAATTTGAGATAAAAATAGCAATGTACAACATTCTGTGCTGCTTACTCTATGCCAAGCACTGGCCAAAATCTTTTATATATATTAACTTGTTTTACTGAACAAGAAACATAATCTGTTTCAACATCAGCTAAGTAATGTTAACAACCAAGCAGCAGATGTAGAAATAACTGGCGACAAATGGAACTTCTTGGTTTAATCAGAAGTAAATGTTAGCCAGTTATTGATGATGAAAACAGAGTCATGCTATGACACTTCTATGTAAGAATAAAATGTACTTCTACTTGGAAATATATTAAATTTGAGGACACTTCCAAGTTTCATTGAGTTTTTTACTGGCATTATCATTTTTTCAACAGTATGATCATGATGTTACAAATGCTGCTTTTTATAAACCATCTTCCTGCTATATCATGTTAACAGAAGGTGAGTGGGTGAAACTAAATCTTGCTATTGAACCAATTGTAATAGATACACTAGGCTAACAACCACAGGGAGAAAATTTAAAAGAAATAAAATTAACTTGATGATTCCACCGTAAAAGTTGGCAGGTAAGAAATATCTATGTGCATTTGTGTACTAGTCATAAGTAAAGCTAAAAATCCTTTGAAACAACCAACAACATAAATTATAAGCAATGTATATAAGTAGAATCTCCACTGATATTATGACAGCAACCTTAAGCAGGATAAATTGATAAGAATCCATTATAAATAAACACAATATATCCATGCATATATATTCAAATTTCCATGTAAAATTAAGATTTTAATTTTTATATATCACATTTTCATCATATAAAATAAACAAAGCTTACAGGTGATAAAAATTTTTTTTACCAAACTTTAATTGTACTCTTGTGTACATGCCTCCATGTGCATGTTTCAAATTGTTTTACTCAACTTTAACTTGAATTATTTATTTTATGATCCTAAGGTCAACAATCAAAAAATATATAATTTGGAAAAATAATCAAAAATTTTATTAAAAATTTTTTTTAGTTTTATGTTTTTTTTTTGGATCACACCCAGCAGCGCTGAGGGGTGAGGGGTTACTCCTGTCTCTATGCTCAGACATCACTCCTGGGAGACTTGGGGGACCATATGGGAGGGCAGGATTCGAACCACCAACCTTCTTCATGAAAGGCAAATGCTTTACCTCCATGCTATCTCTCTGGCCCCTTTATTGAAAATTTCATTCTATTCACACCTTTAAAACATTTTCAGCATAAAACACAAATTAAGAATTTATTTGAATAAAATAATAAAACAATAAAACAGTGAGAATAAAAGCATGATTAAAGAGTATAAAATATTTATATACAATCCTAAAGATAATATTATAAATAGGTTACTTGTGGACATGGACCATTTTTTTGTTCCCTGGCATCACTAACCAGTTTAAGTTGCTGATTAAGAGCTGGCAATGCTACAAACATCAGAGAATCAATTTCTTTTTATAGCAACCATTATAGATTTCATGTCTTAATCCAAACCATCTATAAATGTTTGCTAATGAGGTTTTAAAGAAGCCAGATTGTAGACTGGTAAATGTCATTTAACAGTTCATCTAGAGTATGCATTGTATATACATAATACATAAAAATACATAATGTATTATCTATACAATAGAGAGGTTAATAACATGAGAAATTGAATGTCAAATTGCCAGAATTTGAATTTAGTACAGCTATCTGTTGGTGATATAATCTTGCTTTCTTGCTTCTCCATCTCTAAATTAAGCATAATTTCAGTGCTTCTCTCTGAAACATCCAGGGCTGAGAGCATGAAAATAAGTTGCTAGAAATGTATTAATAAAATCATTACTAAAATGATAACTCCATCCTAAGTATTCAGAGTTATTCTCAGACTAACTCATTCCAATAAGAAAACTTTTTAGGATAAATAGAACAAGACTTGGAAGAGATACTGCAAAATAGTTGACTGTCAATATATAATCAATTGTTATATACCTATATAACTGATTACTATGATTTCTATAGAATCAATAGTTGTTTATCTGAAAAAAATCTTACTAGTTTAAATACACTAAATGCTTAAGTCTATTAACAAAATAAACCTCAAATTATAATCATAATTTTTAACTCCTTGTCACATTGCTGGGTATGTTCTTCTCCTGTCTTTTTTGCCTCCCATCATTTATTTCTTCACACAACTAGTTGGTTGTCACTTTATATAATTTGTATATTCATGGCAACTTACATCATGCCTCAATCCTTCTTCAACAAAATGCATACTCATTTAAAATTCTTGTATTAAATGAAAGTGAGTTATTAATAACATCTTAATAGCCATTTGTATTATCAAATTTGCATGCAATAAATAAAAGTCCAGTAGTATTAACCTGTTAAATATTATTAGGGTTAATACTAAATATCCTATATTAATGAATCAATTTATTTTCTTTTGATTTAAGAAAAACTAACATTTGTAATATGTTGCATCATTCTATTGCATTTTATGAAAAACTTTATAACTGCTCAATATTACTCAGCAGGTACAGTAACTTTCTAGGATTTATACTAGAATAAAAGTTTTTTTGATAGATGCTGATGAGAGATTATAGGATTTTCATATTAGAAGTAACTTTAAGTAGAAAACATGATCTGACTCCTAGTGTCTCATATAATTTTTACATATTGATAGTAATTATTTATAAAAGAAACTTTTTAATGAAACTGTCTTAGGACTATACTTTCAGGGATCATTTCTATAGTATGTAACTAGAGTTCTTCTGATCGTGTAGAGCACCCGAAGTCATGAGAAGGAGCCATGCATCATCTCCTAAGCGTGAAGCTGGCTCTAGGTGTTGCTTCTGCGACTGCCTTTGGCCATTGATGATCATTCTCCCCTTCCATTGGAAGGGGTAGAGAAAAAAAAGAAAATGTATTATCTCCTTATATTTTAATATGATTCATAATTAATAATAGTCAAAGACATTGGTGAATATAATAACACAAAGATTTAGGCTGTGTATTCTCAGCCAGTTTATGCAGGAGGAAACATACATATGAAAAAATATTTTTTTATTTTAAGATAGTCATGTTTAATAAACCTAAAACTCCTGTGATATAGTGTTATTAAAAATCTTGACAAGCAGATAATTCTTACCAAAAATTTTTTAAGATAAAATATTTTTCTCTCAGGGACTAGATGGGTAGAGTGCTTGGATGAAGCCAAACCAGGTTCAATCCTCAGAATTACATATGGTCCTTCAAGTACTACTGAAACTCATTACTGAGTGCAGAAACAGGAACAACTATTGAGCATATCCAAGAATAGCCTCAAAGGAAATACAAAAGGAAAAATAAAAGAATTTTCCCATTAGCAAGGCCAAAGCAATAGTACAGATGGTAGGGGGCTTGCCTTTCATGTTATGCTTCCCAGTTGTGTATATTCTTGACACATTCTATAGTCCTGGGAACTCCACCAGGAGCAATCCCTGAGGGATGAACTGGATGCAATACCTGAGTATCACTAATATTGACTCAAAACAAGAAACAAAGAATTTTCCCTCAACAAATATCATCAATTTGTTTGTTAGAACAAATTTTGTAGTATATTTAAAAAAAGGTTTGGTTGAGACACATTCTTACTAAGGACCAAATGACAGAGAAAAGAGATGAATGCAATGATCCCATTGCTTAAAGTGCTGACAGATTAAAGAGAAGATAGTTATATAATGTACATGACTTTATAGATATGCATAAGAATATATATATATATATCATGTAATCTTTTGAGAATTCATAAGTCCAGCGAAGACACTACCACGGCTCTGACATCGACCAGCTCAAAAGAGATTTCCCTTAACACTCAGAAGACTTGACAACAACAACAACCTGCTTACAGGACAGGGTTCTCTGCATTGCCCTTTAATTGTGACGTGAAATGAGAAGACACTCTGCACCATCCTGACTGCAGTATAGGATTCCAGGATCTTTAATACAGAAACATGATACCAACAACAGAGACTGTGTGAACAATAAAAGTATATTGGCACTACAGACAATAAACTGAATTGGACAAACTAGTTTGCCCGGAGCCTAGATTTGGTCTTATGCCAGGAAACTTCAGGGGTAGGGTCTCCTTGTATTTAGGCCAAGGCTTTTCCTTTCCATGTCCCTCATATTTTGGTGGGCCTCTGCAAACAATAATTGCCACTCTAACACCGTTTTTACTGTGCTCCTTTGACTCTAATCCTTAAGAAAAACAATCCACTTAAACTTTTGAGATAAACTTAAACTAATATGCATGTGCATGGAAATGTAAAAAGGTACTTTGCCTTCAATGTTTAAGGAGTTACATAAGTTTTATGTCTTTAGATTGCTTTGTGTGCTGCTAAGAAATATTATGTAGTACAATCTGAGGACATGAGGGACAAAGTAATTGTACATGGGTTCTGTTTTATTTTTCTTAATGTTCTGTGGCTGAAAGTTCAAAGTTAAGATATCAGCAATGGGACCACTGAGAATTCTGTTTATGGGTGATTGTCCTTCCACTGTAATTTTACCTTGTCCTCTTTCTTTGCATCTTTGTTCTCATAATTAAAAATTAAAAATTAAAAAAAATAAAAATAAGAATTCATAAGTCAAGAATAAACTTTTTAATGGAGACATTAAGACTTCAATACTATGTAGATTGTAAACATAGGGATTGTAATGTCAATAATATTATACAGAAGAGAGTTTATAGCTGATGAAGAAAACGAATACTTCCAGGAGTCAATGTTTAAGAATGTGAACTGCATCAAAAATATATTTCTAACAATAAATATATTAGGGAGGTAAGAAAGTTACTGGTTATTTAAATAAAATACCAGAGTCTCTAAAAGTAGTAAAATACAGGTCACAACAAGGATTAGAAACAATTCAAGACATCAAGGAATCAATGGCCAGATATTGTTCTGCTATATATTTTGATAGAGCAGGAAATCAAGCAGATAAAAGACATTATTTGATAGTACCTATTTGTAATGAAACTGAGTGTAGAGAAACTGTACTTAAATTCTAAAATGTTTAACCACATACAATCCACATACAACAGAACAAAATTAAGTTTATGAATGTAAAAACTAGAAATGTTCTTGAATATCCCTCTTCCCAATATAATGCATGCTTTGAAATGTATGCTTCACTTACTGATATTATTATTTTCACATTACTCAAAACATTTTAGTAATTTTTTGATCTTCATAATAGATTCAACTTTATTATTCTTCATTTATATTGACATAAGCCATAAAGGTGCTGTTCATTTCATTTCAGAATCTACCCATTACACATTAACTCAATTTTGCACTTCAATCTATTATAACTATTTTATTGCATCTATTTGATAGCATTCCCCCCAGGAATGAGATTTTCCAATATGCCCTTGAGAAAATAAAACAGCAAAATTGCTCAAAGTCAAGGGCGTCTTTAATGCTTCTATTTATAAATATATAAAACTATAGTCATGAAATCGTAACTTATCAGACTCAGATGGTCCACCTTATTGGAAATCAACTAAATGCCATGTTGTAGTCCAGTATTATAAACATTTAGCAAGAATCTATGTTTATTATTTTCTCCCATTTTAGGAAAATAATTTTATTAAGCATGTTCTAATTTATAAGATAAAATTCCTAACACATCCTCAAATCTGTGTGAGTGTCAATACTGTGGGTGTGAGGACATGACACTAGAAATTATATTCCTTAGAGATCTACAAGCTGTCAACTGCATAAAGGTTTCTTTTTGTAGTGCAAGGTTTCAGTTCACTGCACACACATCAAATGCCAAGATCAGATAGAATGCAAATTATATTTAACTGATACTTAAGAAGAAAGTGATTTCTACTCCTCGAAGTTTTTTTGAAGAAAAGGGAATAAATCAAAATATTTTCTATTCTTATCCCCAAAGAGCAGAGTTTCAAGTTTATGAACAATTAAGAAGTAGCCTAGCAATTATTTTTAAGTTTTGATGAACATTTATTTTACTTTTATTATTATGACAGAAATTATAAAGAAGTTGTCATTAATATCCAAAGCAATAGAAAATTATAAGTATGAAGCAAAATATTGCCCTTGAGGAAGCTAGGAGCATTGCAGACATTTGTCTATATTTGAGACTTTTGAAACAGACCAATAATGCATTCCCCAAAGACAGCTTAGTAATAGAAAATTACTTCAATAGCTTTTAGTCTATTTGATTGATTATGTCTGACCTGTGATAGAAGTTTGTATTTTTGTTTGGATTTAAAGTTTAATAAAACAAATTATGTGGTATATTACTCAAAAGACAATGATACAGAGAATTATTTATTCCACACACTGAGTTATTTCTGAGCAATAATAAAAATAATGCTGTGCATTACCAGACATCTTCAAGGAAATATTGAGTAAACAGCATTAGTATCACCTTAAAACTCCAAAAATTTTGCTAACAGGATAGCTAAACTTCAAAGATAATATCTGCAGATAGAAGATAATAAATTTCTGAAATTTTTTAACTATAAACTTAGAATAAAACACACTTGGCTTTATGGATAATTTTATGCTATTTCAAACTTCATTATTTCTCTACTATAAATACAATTTAAAAATTTTGATTCTATTTTCAGGTCCCACTTGCCAAACCTCTTAGGCCCCAAATTTAGGAGACATTCTAGACTTCTTTTTATTTAATTTCACCTATGCTTGTTTTATTAAAGAGGTTAAATAAATAATGATTATTTTAGAAATCAAGATAACTGATTCAAAATGGAATCACAGTTTAACTTACACAATTTGTATATCCCAGAAATACCTATTAAATTGGTATAAATTAAAGTATAAATCATAAATTCTTTGATTGGTATTATGTAAGGCTTCATAGACAACTGTCAAACCAGTAATCTTGCAATAACCAATGCACTATTTCAAAATGTTTTGTTCCTATTTTTCCTGTGCCTTTCACTTTATAAAAATATCCACAAGTTGATTTTTATATACTAAAATGTATGCTGCCCAATTCAAGTTTATTTTTGTTTTTACTGTTTCAATTTATATCTTAATACAATAAAGTTGTAGTAATGTTAATAATGACTATAAATAACTTGTATTTAAGTAACAAGTATTTGATATCTATACATAATTTATTTTCATAACAAACATGTGTGGTAGGCACTAATTTTATGTCAAGTAATAGAAAGGTCAATTATTTTACTCAGATTTAAAGAAGCAAAGCAAGTTATAGTGCCTTCTTTCCTGTACCATCAATTCTGTACTTGATGTCTAAAAGATTGCCTTGAAAATCAGGCATGATTGGAGAGGAATGCAATTTTATCAGTGTATGCATAATAAAAGAAAATTTGGTAACTATTGTTTCTAAATGATAACTTGCCTCTAAAGTGAATAAGTTGATGCAGCAGAACAATGTAAATGGACTGAGTAGAAAAGCTTGTAAAATATTGATTAAGCCAGCTGTGAGCATGAATTTTATGTGTTAAACTGAATGCACAATGGTGTCCTCATATTAAGCATCATCTTGCATATTCTGGTCAGTGTGCTTTTGCATGAGATTAATATTTCAGTCAATGATCTCAGCATATTGTCAGACCCAATGTCATCAAGTATTATCAATTTGTTGAGTGTGTTACTAGAACAAAAGTGCATAAAGGAGGATTCATTTCCTAAGTGACAGTCTGATTGATATGTATATCATTCATCTGCTCTCACACTAGGATTTATCCCATTGTTTTCCCTGGTTCCCAAATATTCATACAAAAATTGAACTACATCATTGGTTCCTTCAGGTTGAAGAAAGAAAATTATAGATTTTAAAAATTGTCAGATATTTACAATTAGGTGAGCCAATTTCTTAAACCATTTCTTTGATTCATGGTTATATTTCTCTTGAGAATTCTGATATAGAGAGACATTCTGGAGAATTCATTACTTAAAAACCCTATTTTTACTTCTATCACATCATGAAGAGAAGTTTCAAGGAATGGTTCAGGATATCAATTGCTTTTCAGAATTTACTTATTTATATTTTTATTAAAGATATGACTAAAAACTAAATTAATTTTAAAGTATTTAAAATATTTCAAAAATTAGAGGCCTAAAGATAAATAAACATTAATAGAAGCAAGGAAAAATGGTGTCAGGAGTGATTTCTGAGTGCAGAGCTAGGAGCAAACGAGCACTGCTGGGTGTGGTCCCAAAACCAAAAAATTAAATAAATAATTAATATAATACATTATTTTATATCAATTTTTTGTTTTTGTTATTTGGACCACATCCGATGATGCTCAGGAGTATTCCTGGCTATGTGCTCAGAAACCACTCCTGGCTTGGGGGACCATATGGGACACTGGGGAATCAAACCCAGGTCCGTCTGGGTCAGCCACATGCAAGCAAAAGCCCTACCACTGTGTTATCGCTCTGGCCCCTATATTCATATTTTAAATATTTGTTATTAGCAAATATTATTATATTTGCTGCTAGTTCTTTGAGGGGAGGGGATTGAGTTTTATTTCCCAGAGACCATTCACATTGCTGGGGATGGAACCAGGAGTGGTGGGATACAAAGCAAGCACCTTCATCTTTGTACATTCTCTCTGCTTCAAGACTATTTTCATTTGTTTAGGGGCCTACATCTGGCAATGCTCAGTACTTATTTTTTTTATTTTTTAATATATAAAATCTTTATTTAAGCACCATGATTAATGTGCCTGTTGAATGTTGATGTGCTGACCTTCATTAACCTACACAATGGCTCATAGGAGGAGAGCCCAAGTGAGGGAGTCAATCACATTGAATAAATAGCCTGATTGTGAGACCAATAGCTGTAGCCTTAGAGGCACCAGGAACCTCTTCATGACCTAGGAATTTCTGGTGATTAGGGCCTTGGGCATGACATCATCAGGTCCTTGCATCAAACCACTTACAGGAGCTCCCAAATGTTCTGAATTGGGGACCCTGCCACAAAAATAATAGGGATTTAAAAATTATGGAAGGTGAGATTATATGGGTCCTTTACAGTGACATAACAAGTTAACAAATGTTTAATGATATATTTTAGAATATAATGATCAGATAAATTATTCTACTAACAATAAAGAAACAGAATTATAAATACACCTGAAGGTAGATTATTAACAAAAACGATAATTAAGAAAATTAAGATAATTTATTTTACTTAATGAGTAAAATTAATTAATTAATATATTTAAGAAAAAAGTGTGTGTTACATGTAAGGAAATAGCTAAGATATAAGATATTAATTAACATATAAGATAAAATATATCTCATTTATATATAAGATAACACTAAGATATAATGTTAAGATTAAGATATTAATTATCATATTAGATAAAATTTATCATTGTCTAGAGTACAGGCGGGGGTTGAGTGGGGAGGAGGGAGATTTGGGACATTGGTGATGGGAATGTTGCACTGGTGATGGGTGGTGTTCTTTACATGACTGAAACCCAAACACAATCATGTATGTAATAAAGTTGTTTAAATAAAAAAACGATGTTTAACTGAAAAAAAAATTTAAAAAAATAAGAGAATATAGAAGCCATTGGTATCTACTCAAATAAAATTATCAGTTTAAACTAAAAAAAAGATAACACTGAGATATAGTGTTCAAGTAATTGCATTAAAATTTAACAATGATTTCAAATATAAGGTCTAATTTGTTACTATATCTAATTACAATTGGTTCATTTTTTTTCATTATCTTCTAAAGACCTAATAAATTCTGCTAAATCATATTCAATTGAGATGGCCAATGCAATTAAAAACTAGTTTAGAATTTCAAATGCTATGTCAAACATTTCAGAAACTATATGGTGTACAGTAAATATTTGATAAAGAATTAGCTGTCCTTGTCTTGCTAAATGGTTGAAATAGACTTTCAGACTATTGGAATAGAATTGAAAGTCTAGAGTTTGATTCTCAGGTGTGTGGAGATTTGATTAATAACAATGAAGTAAAGTGCATTAAGTGAGGGATAGAAAGCCTATTCAATAAATGGTAATGGGTAAACATTATATGCACATGCAAAAATTTAAAATGAAAAACTATCACACAATATAAAAAGGTAAATTTTTTTTTTGGTTTTTGGGCCACAACCAGCAGTGCTCAGGGGTTACTCCTGGCTGTCTGCTCAGAAATAGCTCCTGGCAGGCATGGGGGACCATATGGGACACCGGGATTCGAACCAACCACCTTTGGTCCTGGATCAGCTGCTTGCAAGGCAAACGCCGCTGTGCTATCTCTCCGGGCCCAAAAAAGGTAAATTTTAATGAATCAAAAACTTTAATATATGACCAGAACCCATGAAACAAATTAGGGAAACATATAAAAATAAACTCTCCAGAATATTGAGCTTACAATGATTATCTAAATTGTTAAAAAAAAAAAAGTGCAATAAAAGAAGTAGGGTTAAAAGCAAAATACTGAAACGAAAAAGATATGTGCAACTCATACATCTGATAAAAACTAAATCCAAAATAAAGCAACTTACAAATGCAAGAAAACATGAACAGCTCCAATATAAGCTTTAGATATAAAAATATTTTTAAAAATTAGAAAATTATATTTGTGTCAACTTTATATTTTTTGCAGACTAGGAAAACTCACTATTTATAAAAAGAAAAAAGTCAGTATGATTTCAAGTGGGGGTTTAAAAAAGAAAAGAATTGGGGGCCGGAGCTATACCACAGTGGTATGCCATTTGCATTGCATGCAACTGACCTGAGAAGGACCCAGGTTCAATTCATGGCATCCCACATAGTGCTTAGAGCCTGTCAAAGGTGATTTCTAAACTCAGAGTAGGGAGTAATCTCTGAGCACCACAGGGTGTGGCCCAAAAAAAACAAACAAAAAAGAAAAAAAGGAACTAAAAAGTGGTAAAAGCAATAAACATAAAAATCCATTTAACCGGGGCCGGGAAGGTGGCACTAGAGGTAAGGTGTCTGCCTTACAAGCGCTAGCCAAGGAACGGACCGACCGCGGTTCGATCCCCCGGCGTCCCATATGGTCCCCCCAAGCCAGGGGCGATTTCTGAGCACATAGCCAGGAGTAACCCCTGAGCGTCAAACGGGTGTGGTCCAAAAACCAAAAAAAAAAAAAAAATCCATTTAACCAAGTAAAAAGTTCAAAGTGGCAATAGTGCCACTGCTACATGCTAAAGTGGGTGTATCTTCATTGTTTTGAATGCATACTTTCTGGACTATGAACTTCAAGGTATTAATGAAAATATAGACAACCTGAGAATTAGTAAAGTGGCAACTTAATTGTAAAAATCTTTTAAAAATTACAATGGATGCTTAAGAATAAATGACTGTGCTTTATCAGGAAACTATTAGAATTGTGTAAAAGCCTGGTATTAAATAAAATATATATCATTCTCAAAAGAAACAAAGAAACACAGTTGAAAATTCAAATAAAAAAAACTGATAACAAATAGTTGAAACATGTAAAATGCAATTTTGAAAACTTAGATAGAGATTAAAAATTTCAAAACAAAGGGAATGCGTAGTCATACCAAGCACACAACATAAATCATTCCCTTTCAGTCTGCCTAGTTTTTTCTAATCTACAAAAGAAGCAAGGACATACTCTAGAAGTTAAAGACATTTCAATTCTTGTGAAGTGCATTGAAATATAATAAAATGGATTTGTAATAAGAGAGCAAGAGCAATAGAGTTTTATGAATATTAATTGCCTGATTCAAATTAAAATATTAGCATATAAACCTTGGCAACAAGTAAAATATTTTTTATGAACATAAAACAAATAAAAATAAGCAAGAGGAACATGGAGACAGCATAGTGATTAGGATACATGCATGACATAATCATACCACATGTTTTTTGGACATCACAGAGCATTCATCTCCAGGGAAGTTCTGGTGACTTGTGTACCACCAAGTGTGTCATTGGTGTTCTCACTGCAGAGCCTGAACAACAGTGCATCCTCAGGTCTTCCCATTAAGCCCATGGTGTATCAGGAGCGATTTTTAAGACCATTGATAAACCTTTTGGTTAGTCCCCATAAACTACTACTACTACTACTACTACTACTACTACTACTACTACTAATAATAATAATAATAATAATAATAATGATAAACCAGATACTAAGCACATATTTTTCATATACCAACTCCAATTTTTTCCCAAACATACATGGCACCCTAAGTACAGCCTGTTATAATCTGGTGGTTCCTCAAGTACTACTCATATACCCAATTCTGTATTGTTTTGCTTTTAAAATTTGGGTCACACCCAGCATTTTCAGATTACTCCTGGTTTAGTATTCAGAAATCACCTGTGGCAGGCTCAGGTGACCATATGGGATGCCATGGATTGAACCCAGATTGACTGCTTGCAAGACAAATGCCCTACCAACTGTGCTATCTTTGTAGCCATTTGCCCCAATTGATGCCTAGTCTCTTTTATACACTACTAGGGTATCATAATCATCATTAAAATAAAGCAGAAAAAAATCTAGTTACTATGACTAGATATATTTTAGATGACTAAAATTTCAATAATAAAAGCTTTTGTTCATTTATAAACTGCATATTGCAACACATCATTAAGCACATATGTTTTAAATAGACATTCTTCTCAAAAAATCTTATTTTAATGGCCAGTTTAATCACAATACATAGGGACCTGCCTTGTACTTGGTCAGATCAGATTCAGATTTGATCTCCTGCACTCTTTATCATCCCCAGAGTTCATCAGCAGTGATCCCTAAGTGTAGAGCCAGGAGTAGGCTCTGAGCACCATCAGATGTGGCCCACAAAACAAAAATATAAAAGAGCATGTATTCTAGATAGAAAGTGAATACATTAATTTGAATACATGAATTTAAATGGATAAATTATTTTTACAAGTAAGCAAACCTCATTAACTTGATAAAGTGAGATTTTTCTATTTTGGGTAGAGACACATGGAAGATGAATCAAAACCACCAGGAACTAAGCTCCATTGGGAGATTTATAACACTACTCTGGCACCAACTTGTGCCAGTTTTGATATGACAACGAGTAAAAGAAAACTTGACCTCAGACCAGGCTGTCTTATCACATCACCTAACACTAAATGGAAATCAGAAGAGCAATCATCCTTTGAACTGTGAAAAACAAGAGCACCAACAACAGAAAACTGACTTTGACAACTGTGACTGAACAGAGCCTACCTTGGGACTAATAAGGAAAACCCTACCCTAGGCTGTAGTCCAGGACACATAAAAAACAACAGCAACAAGATGTCTTATTGCAGAGTTCCAACTTGGACAACAGAGACTGAGCAGAACCTTTGGATCCATAATATCCTAGGCTTCTGCTTAGGGACTGAACGAAAAGAGGGATCAAGTGTTATAGAAGACTGAACACCACAACAATGATGGATAGGAACCTCTAGAACCTAGAGACTCTCTCCTTGACCCTGACCTAAAACCTGTGCAAATACCAAGATCGCTAGCTACAGTGGCTTGATTTTCTCACACACAACCCAGAGGAAACTTTCCTGGCATCACAAAAAGGCCTTTGGGATGGGGTAATGAGTATATATGGAGCCAGGAGTTGATCCCATGATGGTATGCTTCAAGGGTGGAGAAACCTTGAATCTCTCAGGCCACTAGAATTCCCTTTCTTCCCCAATGCTTACTGTGCCTATGCAAAAAAAAAAAAAAAAAAGTGGGGGGAACGCCAAACTCTACCACTCCAGCACCCATACTTTTTCTTATTTTGTTTTGATTTGTTAGTTTTTTACTTTATTTTCCTTCTTTTTTTTCTTCCACTTTTCTCTTTCTTTTTCACGTTTATGGTTATTATTTGAGATTTATTTTTATTTGCTGGGTCCATTTTTTTTCTTTTTTCTTCCATTTTTCTTTCTTTTTTTCTCTCTCTCTTCTTTCTTTTTTTTGATAGTTGTCACCAAATTTTTTTCTCCCCTTTTCTTATCCTTTTTATCTCCAATGATGGTGGAATGGATGCTCAATCTACAACAAGCTGTAAAGTGGAGACCAGTTGTACTAGCATACTGGGGGGTAGAGGAGGGAGATATGGGATGCATACTGGGAACAGGGGTGAAGGGAGGACAGCACTGGTGGTGGGAATGTCCCTCATTCATTGTCACTATGTACCATAAGTGATGCAGTAAAAGATTTGTAATGCACTTTGGTCACAACAAAAATTAAAAAAAAAGAAAAAAGAGAAACTATTTTAATAGAATGGCATAAAAAAAGTACTGTGGACAGCATGCACAATATAAAAGCATACGTGCTATGTCTAAAGATTGATGTTCTTGCATTTGAAGTTTATACACAGAAAAAGGCTATTAGCAAAATATGAGAAAACTCTAAGAAAATTAGGAAGGCTTAATTATTTATATCTAGGGACTAGAAATTATTAAAAATATTGAACAGCCATAAATCTATTAATACAAAAAGGGAAATCATGTTCATTTTAAATGCAGAAAAAAATCAGTGGATGGAAATAAGAGTTACTGGGCTGAAAAATTAGTAGAGAAATTAAGGTGCTTGCCTTGCACACAGCCACTGCAGTTTTGATGCCACACCTAAGAGCCCTGCCCAAAGAAGTAAGCCCTGAGAACAGCTGGAGGTATCCTAAACAAAGTCTTCCTTCCAGTACTTATATGTATAAAGATATAGTCATGCCAGTATAACATTAGGGAAGAACTACCCAAAGAAGTAAGCCCTGAGAACAGCTGGAGGTATCCTAAGCAAAGACTTCCTTCCAGTACTTATATGTATAAAGATATAGTCATGCCAGTTTGACATTAGGGAAGAAGAACTAGGTCTGTATATATTCCAAGCCCTCTCCTTTTCATAAGGAAAAGAGACTTTTTCTAAGACTCAGATAAAGTCAATATTTAAAGGACCCCAGTGAGAAGACCACAAAGTACAATCTTTGTTGAGCAAAGAAGGAATAACAGTACAATATCTGAGTTAGTGTAGCTTATGGAACTCAAACTGAATGGTAAATATGAAGAAGGATCAAAGATGTTAAGCAGCCAGGGGAATCCTCTTAGGAAATAGTTATGAGGGGATCTATCATTTTGATATAGTATTTCTGGAATGTTTCAATTTAAAATATAATTCTTTCACAGCTTTAAGAAAAGACGTTAGTGCAGACACCATATGGTTTTCCAAGCACTGCTAGGAAGCCTTCATGTACTCTTCACCAAAATTAAATGAGTGTTTAGGGACAGTAGTCAGAAGGCAGATTACTGAGTTAAGTGAATGGCACTCCAGAGAAAAAGCAGGGCAGGTGGAAAAATATGAGTCAGACTTTGAAATTATTTGAATATTTAACCCTAAATCATACAGGATGTAATGTAGTTTGCCATAAAGTATCTTAAAGATGCTAACTTATTCTAACTCAGGCAGTAAGCGAGAATGATCAACTTAGAGTAACGCATTTCTTTGTTTTATTTTACAGATATATTTCTTGTTTTGAGGAGTTGTTTTGGTTTTTGTTTGTTTATTTGTTTTTGGGCCACATTGAGGTGATGCTCAGGGGTTACTCCTGGCTCTGCACTCTTAAATTGTTCCTGGCTTGGGGGACCATATGGGACACTGGGGTATCAAACCGTAGTCTTCCTAGGTCAGCCATGTGCACGGCAAACACTCTACCACTGTGCCAACATTTCGGCCCCATTTTTTACAGATATATTTTCATATAAAATGTACATACATAAATATACACTGTGTAATTTAAATTTCTGGGATAACTTTATGAGAGTGAGGATAAAGATAATAGAGCATGTAAACAACAGAGCATAAGCACTTGTTTTGCACATGGCCAAACTTGGTTTGTTCCCCAATGTCACACATTGTCTCCAAAGCTCTTCCTTGAGTTGAGGTATGCCTAAATATAGTAGAATAAGGCCTGAGAAGAGCTCGCTAAAATACCTCTCCCCAAAATATTGGATGTATACAAAGGTATAAATATGTATAAATTATATAGGTGCATTGCTACTATATCATGCCCATCACCAAAGGGCCAATATTTCTCCACAAATGTTCATTGGACCATCTCAATATTCCCATCCTCTTTGCCTCAGCTTTATAATCAGAGTCTAAGGGCTTGTTCTCATTGTTGCTGGACTCAGTGGAAAAGGCAGTACTCAGGACTTATTTCTGGCTCCAGAAATAAGTTAGGGATCACTCAAACCATTCTCAGAGAGTCATCAGGTGCCAGGGATTCAGGGATCAAACCTGGGTTATCTATATGCAAGTTCCTAATCTGACCTTATGTACCCTGACAAGCCTAGGGCTTGTACTCATTGTTGCTCTCCATTTCCTTAATAAAGAGTGATAAAAAAATAACTGAGCTCATATATTTTTTGATTCGAAAATCAACTGTGTAGCAACACAAGTGACTGAGTTAGTGTAGACAGAACATTTATGACTTTAAAAAGGTTCATTGAATTAAAAAAGACTGTTCACCATCTGAGTAAAGGGGATCAGGTTTTCAGGAAGCCAATATAAGAAAAATCTGAACCAGAAGTGTTCAATTTTATGCACATTAAAAGTGAGAGTGTCTGACTTCAATGACCTGCTGGTGGAATTCTCAGAAAATATGGAAATCAGGAAGAATGTTGGAGAAGAATGAAAAATGAGATAAATGTAGTGATAGGTATAAGTTTATAGGACTTCTTATGGAGAAAATTAAAAGGGAGTTCAGAATGATTCATAGTTACATATAAAATCATTCAAAGTGTGTGTGTTATAAAATTAGAAGAAGGAAGGTAAGTTTTTATAAGTCAGAATAAAATTGCTAAAATAATGGATCCAGTGGTCAGGAAGATGACTCTTGTAAAAATTTATACTTGGTATGAGTTCCTGAGTTTGTTTCCTGATACCGTACACCTATGAATCTCAAACTAGTTTGGTGGCCCCTGTTTAAAAAAACAAAATAACAGTTCTAAGTAAAACCTGACTTGCAGGTAATCTTATATTAATTATTCTATTCTGAAAAATAACCCTTGGATTTCCAGATAAAGATTCAGGAATATATTTCTGATAAGAATAACTCAAATGATATAAGGTTTATTCTATTGGAAATAAAACTGTACTTTCATTTGGAAGAGTAAACAGAACTTTATATAACTAGCATATGAACAATCACTATGGTTCATATTTTTATATACAATGAGCTGTTCTGATGTAAGGAATTTTTAGCAAGGGCTTAAGTCTCTGATTTGTGTAACTCTCAAATTAATATGTAAAAAGTAAACATTGATCATATCAGTCATAGCAGTTATATTTGTAAAAGTACTTCTTTTGAAATTATATAGCCTAGTATGTTTTCAGAGAAATTTAGCACTTATTTAAGGAAAAATTAGTCCTATATTTCATAGTAGTGACAAATTCACAACTGATGTTTGTCTTTAGTCCTTTTTCTCATAACTGTTTATTACACTTGTTTTTATTCTCAATATAGTATTTTAAAGATTTATCCAATGGTCAATTGTAATTTTTCTTTTTTCTTTGAGTTTTTATATTTTTATTAATTTTTATTATTAATTATGAGAACAAAGATGCAAAAAAAGAGGACAAGGTAAAGTTACAGTGGAAGGACAATCACCCATAAACAGAATTCTCAGTAGTCCCATTGCTGATATCTTAACTTTGAACTTTCAGCCAAAGAACATTAAGAAAAATAAAACAGAACCCATGTACAATTGCTTTGTCTCTCAAGTCCCCAGATTGTACTACATAATATTTCTTAGCAGCAAACAAAGCAATCTAAAGACATAAAACTTATGTAACTCTTTAAACATTGAAGGCAAAATTCTTTTTTACATTTTTATGCACATGCATATTAGTTTAAGTTAACCTCAAAAGTTTAAGTGGGTTGTTTTTCTTAAGGATTAGAGTCAAAGGAGCACAGTAAAAATGGTGTTAGAGTGGCAATTATTGTTTGCAGAGGCCCCACCAAAATATGAGGGATATGGAAAGGAAAAGCCTTGGCCTAAATACAAGGAAACCCTACCCCTGAAGTTTCCTGGCATAAGACCAACTCTAGGATCCAGGCAAACTAGTTTGTCCAATCCAGTTTATTGTCTGTAGTGCCAATACACTTTTATTTTTCACACAGTCTCTGTTGTTAGTATCATGTTTCTGTATTAAAGATCCTGGAATCTGAATATCCTATATTGCCTTCAGGATGGTTCAGGGCGTCCTCTCATTTCACCTCACAATAAAAGGCAATGCAGAGAACCCTGTCCTGTAAGCAGGTTGTTGTTGTTTTCAAGTCTTCTTAGTGCTAAGGGAAGTCTCTTTTGAGAGCAGGTCGATGTCAGAGCTGTGGTAGGCTCTTCTCTAGTAGAGGATTGCTTCCAGGTGTTGTTATAAAAAACCTTGGATGTTTCACAGATAGCTTCCCTGGTTCAGGGGTGAATGGAGGATGCCCATTATTCTGAGGCCTGTGCCAGGTCATTATATCAATATTCAGGGTGTAAGGTTCCATTGCACTACAAGATTTGTGTGTTCCAATCTCTATTATATAAGAACTTATTTGTATGTATAGTATTTTCCCATTTTAAAACAAGGAACAATGCCACGTGGCGTTATTGGTGCATATAGGGGCCATAAGAACAAGTCCAACAATCCCCATGACATGGTTCAATCATAAGCATTAAACTGGGGGACTCTTCCACCAAAATTTCTTATTTAATAGCTCACAAAGAGAAGACAATATAAAAAGTGGGTAGAATTGTCACGGTAAAAGAATATTTAGAAAGAGTTATAGCTGTTAAAGAAAATACACATAAAATATTCAAAAGACATTATGTGTCCATTTTATGTCTTTTGAAATAGTTGGGGGTTGTTAAATCCAATGCACGATTTTGGTCTGTGATTAGAACTGTGTAGTACTGAAGTTAAAAAGGATAAATGTGGGGTACTGATGGTTGGGGGTGAGAGAATTAAGGAGTAATAATGAGCTTTGTAGGGATGTGCGAAAGGGAAGAATCTGTTGTTTTTATCTTTTTTAATTAAATTTATTTATTTATGACACTGTCATTTACAAAATTGTGAATAATACAGTGATTTCTAGCATTCAATATTAAAACACCAGACCAATCATCAATATAGCCTTCTCTCCACTCTGGTCATTATTTTCCCAACCTCCCTGAAGCCTACTTATTTGCAGGTACAAAAATTTTGTTTAATATGGCATGGTACAACTAAATGATAATGAAATTAATAAAACTGCATAAAATGAAATTTTGTGAAAAATGTCATATCTTACAATGGGGACTTTAGCCATTGTATGAAGTTTACCGAGGTGTATATTATCAATTGAACATTATATTGTTAAATTTCTTTGTTGAGCTTATGTGTCTTCTATGATAATTTCACATCTAATTTGGTGTCTATCTGCAGGGAAATATGTATTAAGATTATGGGAGTGTCACTAAAGCACATAAAAGCAGCTGTTGTAGTCCACAAATTTGAGAATCTGTAGAAATGGACTAATAAGTTCATATGGTGGCAATGGTGGTTCATGTTATGATCAGTGCAAGGCCTGCATGCCCATGAGTTTTTTCCTGCTAGTTGGATCTCTCTAATGGAGTTAGATGAGTCTCTGGAATTGGCTTCTTGTGCAGACACGTTAGAAGGCTCTGAATACAGGATATGATTGCAAGGGAACTCTGGAAATACAGGCAGCCTGGACTGTCCTTAAAGGACCTTGGAGAGGTTAGCCAAAAAACCAGCATAAACTGAGTGTTTGATGACTGGAAGGCTGCAGGGAAGATGCATTTTCTTTTTATTTTTGTGTGTATATGTAGCTACCTGTGTGCATGTGTAGCTACTAATTTGACTTTTGAGCTAAAAAAAGATTGTGAATTTTATATGTAATAAATTATCATAAATCAAAAAATTGGCAAGTTTAGGATATCAAGTGAAAGTATATAAACGGATGATTTTATCTGCTGAATCTCCTTTCAAATCAAAGAATAAATCCTGTTACGATTTAAAATATCTAAACTGAAAAGTGCTTTATGTATCTTGATTCGGTGTTTATAATGCAATGTGTAAGATATATTTATAATTGATACATTTATTACTGATTATATTTTATCTCTTTTTATTCATTTTTTTTGTTTATTGGGCCACATCTGGTGAGACTATGAGCTCAGAAATCGCTCCTGGCTTGGGGAACCACATGGGATGCCAGGGACTGAACTCAGGTCTGTCTTGGGTCAGTTGCATGCAAAGCAAATACACTACTGCTGCGCCATCGCTCAGGCTTCCTGATTATATTTTATTGAGAATATATTACCATGCATTTATATATCCCCTACATTTATTTCAACTTATTTTACAATGTTAAGCATATACCACATAATATAATTATAAAATTATAATAAAGATTGAAGATAACTGAGGAACTTACTCTCAAACTAGATTTTAAAAAATATATAGTAACAATACTGTGTAGTTTTTTCAACTTTGCTAAAACTGAGTGTTTGCCCACTTAATCTCGTAAGGGACGATTACCTTTAGAGCTGAGTGGTTAGACTTCTGATTTATTGCTTAATCTCAGGAAGACTTTCAGTGACTTTGTATAAAATGTATACATTTAATGAAAGTCGTGTTATGCTTCTTTACAAGAACTTGTTCCAAGACTTTGTGTATAATTAATGACTTGTCTACATATTTTTCAATAAAACCATTCATGCAGAATTTTAAGTAGGCATTTTCAATTCCAGAATGAATGTATCTCTGTGAAGATATCATTCATCTACTATAACATCCAAAGCATAATGAAAAGACTTCGGTACACTGTAGATTTAAAAATGTTGCTTAAAATACAAAATACCCAGTACTGTCCTGTCAGCACAAAGTAAATAAATTTATCATAATAAGTTGAAACTTAAATTTGAAAATTAACTAGCAATGTTATTAGATCTTTTGTTGTAAGTTTCTTGACTCAAACTTATCTGGTTAGAAAATTAAATTTCTAATCAGGTAATTGATGCACATGAACTGGAAATGGTGAATTTTGCTTTTAAACTAATGACATTAAACCAAAACATTATTGAAGTCAGGAATTAAGAATTACCTAATTTTATTTACTATATGGGAAGTACCAGATTTTTTATTATAATGGCAGAGTAGACTATTTAAAAAATTTACTTCCTCTAAAAAGTGTCTTACTTTTTAATATTTTGTACTTAATCTAACAAGTGTCTTACTTTTTAATATTTTGATTATCACAGTTTTTAAAACTACTCAACAGTGACAGTAAGTTGTCCTCTGTCCAAATTATCTGAGATATAACACAGAAACAAAATTCCAAAGTAAATAATAACCAGAAGTTAAAAAGCACATATAATCTTTGAATACCTGAAATTAACTTTTATATGGCTTTCTTCAGGAGCCTACTATTTGGAGACAACAGACCATCCCTACATAATTTCAGAGGAAGTGGAGTTGTCAATGTTTCCATTAAATATATACATATATGTATGTATGTATATCTTAAACTTATAAAAGCTAAATTGTTGAAGTTAAATTAAATAGATTTTTTAACTTTAGAACATAATAAATACATTAATGTATTTATTAACTACCTAGAAAATTCCAAGGAGCGAATATCTCAATGCTGTTTATTGTGTTATAGTAGGGGTCGAACTGAAGGTAGCACATGAATAAAACAAGAGGACCATGGTCAGAAAAATGTTGAGAGCCAATACCTTGAATGCAGAAACACTACACTGAAGGTTAGGCTTCCTCGAGATGTAAAATAGACATCCATAAGATGTTTGCAACTGACTTTCTCAAGGCAAGAAACTCTGGCATATGAATTATTATTTTTGCTATTTTGGGACCACATCTGCCAGTACTCAGAAATTATTCTTATATCTGTGCTCAGGGGTCATTCTATGCAGGGCCTAAGGTACCTTCTAGGGTACTGGGTACTGAATGCTGGCTGGCTGGCCGTGTGCAAGGAAATTGCCCTGCTAACTGTATTATATCTAATGATAAGCTAATAACTTATTTAATTAAGCTTAGCTGAAGCTCTGCATACTCAAGAGAAATTTTCCAATGATTATTAACCAGAATAATAATGAAATCATGAGGATTAATCAGACTGAAAATCTTGAGAATGAAAATTGTGGATATTAACCCAAATAATAATGAAAGCATGGGTATTAGAAAAATAGAACAATATTTGCATTGAAATAGTATTTCCTCAAGAAACCAATTGTCCACCAGAGAAGCCTGTCTTATAAGGGAAAGTATATATTAATAAAGACATAGTATTTGTGATCTTAGTTACTATGCCTACCCTCCATACCCCTGTCTCATTCTTTGTTCTCTGTATAAGTAAATGTGTAGCTTAGCTTCCATATAAGCTAATATGATAGCTTATACATAGTTATCTTGTAAAATATGTGTTTTACTTAATGTCTAATATCAATTTGATTGCTTTAAGAGCCTAAGAAAAATCCTCAAATCACAGTAGTAAAGCTACATTTCTCCCCAAAACAAATTAGAAAATCTCTGCACATGAGCATGCTAACTTAAATATTTCAAATGCCATTGAAAATGTAAGTTTTTATTTAGAATTAGATAATTTCAGTTAGAAAAGGAGAGATTAAAACAGAAATTTAGTAGAGACTAGGAATATAGTATAGTGGTTATATTTATAGATGCATACAATTCCAGTTTGATCTTCAAATTCAGACCCCACTGACCAAAACATTGTCAGGTATATTGCCTCTGTTATAATTAGCATTACAGGACCTTCACATCAACATAAACTTGAATAGACCTTAACTTCCAATATATTTTATCAAAAATTACCAGGAGTATACCCCAAGGAACCTGACTACCATTTGTATTAATCTTCCCAAATAACAACCCCAACACACAACTAAAGATGATAAAAGGTCAGAGTGAGGTTGTATATAAAGTAAAAGCATAATAAAGAAGATATAACATTGGATAATGAAACAGATAAATAAATCACAAAGAAAAATAAACCAGAGTGGTCACAGAGTAAAATGGATAATGGTGCTGAAGTGATAGCACAGCTGTAAGGCCTTTGCCTTGCATTCTGCCAACCCAAGCCAGATGGTGATTGGATTCCCAGCATCCCTGAGCCTGACAGGAGTAATTTCTGAGCGTATAGCCAAGAGTAATCCCTGAGTGCAATTGGTGTAACCCCAAAACAAAAAAGAATTAAATAAAAACAAAACAAAACAAAGAAAAAAAACTATTTTAAGGAGAAAGAAAAATGTAAAAAGTTAATAAATTTTACAAATTGTAGAATTTTTCATGTAAAATTAATATATAATTAATATGTTAATATTTATATGTGACTGACTTAAATTGCTATTATTACCTTGATTTGTGGAATAAATCAAATATCATGAAAGCAATAACACAGCAGGTAGGGCATTTGCATTGCACATGCCGACCCAGGTTCAATTTGATTCCTGGAGTGATTTCTGAGTGATTTCCTAAGTGATTTCTGAGTGCAAAGCCAGGAGTATCTCCTATGTGCTTTTGGAGGTGGCCAAATATATAAACTACATATATAGTTTAAAAATGATAGAAGAATGTCAGTTAAATCACCAAAATTTGCTTTTTAGTAATTTACACTCAAGACTTTAATTTGCTAGTATCCCACAAAAATTAAAATTTTTGAATTATCAGTAAGCTATTCCACTCACCAAATATCTGAGACATTTTACTTTCTGCTATTTAAAATGAAAACAAAATACACAAATGTGTTAATGACAAAAGTGAAAATCAAAAGAGTACAGACTTCTGTGAGTATCATGAGCCAAATTTAAGTTAAAAAGATAGAAACTTTATAGGTAAATTTATAAAGGAACTAAAATCTTATACAGGTAAAACATCCATAAATTATAATTTACTTTTTAAAGTGTGGCAAATAACAATTAAATGAAAATCCTCAAAAAATCAAAATGTTGTCAGCCCTCCCCTCAAATAAGAAAACATTTTCACATTAGGGCAGAACTGGGAAAATGCATTTTCTGGAGAAATGGAGTTATGAATCATTATGAATTAGTGAAAAGTAGGCTACAAAACCCCCAAAATTCCAATTTTTATACAGCCATTAATTTATACATTTATACACCCCTTAAATATAGTAAGACATACCAAGTCATATGAGAAAATGTATTACATAAAAATACAAAAAATATATGCAGAAAAAAGTTGTAATCATCCTGTTTCTTGCAACATGTTTTACAATATATATATATATATATATATATATATATATATATATATATATATATAAAGAACCAGCAAAGTGCTAATAGATTACTGTACAAAGAATTGTTGTTCATACAATAAAAACTTCTTTCAATTAAATAAAAAGAAAAAGTGTTTTGAAATTTACAATAAACTGGATAGAACACTTGGGGACCATAAAAATGTGAAAATAAACAAACTTTGATAATCACATATGTTTACCAATACATTGATCTAATGCTTCAAGCAGATAAAATGAACTAAAAGTATAGGCATGTGTATATTGACAATGAAATTAAAATTGGGATTCTATGAGAAAAAATGTCAAGGAAGGCATTGAGATAAAAGTTCATGAGTTAAAACATTTAAGAAAATTAAAAAGGGGTCCGGAGAGATAGCACAGCGGTGTTTGCCTTGCAAGCAGGTGATCCAGGACCAAAGATTGGTTCGAATCCCGGTGTCCCATATTGTCCCCCGTGCCTGTCAGGAGCTACTTCTGAGCAGACAGCCAGGAGTAACCACTGAGCACAACCGGGTGTGGCCCAAAAACCAAAAAAATAAAAAAAAATAAAAAAAGAAAAAAAATTAAAAAGGCAAAGATCGCAAACAAAGAAACTGGATTCCATCCCCTGTACCATGTCAGCTCCAAGAAGCCCTTCTAATGTGAAGCAGGAGTAAACCCTGAGCATTGTCAATGTGGCCTCCAAAGCAATAAAACCAAGACATGTTCATGAGCTAGCAATTAGAATCTTTAATTTTTTACATGGAAAATGCTAGTTTGTGCTGACATAATTGTCAATTATACGTTAGATCCAATGTGATCACTTCTCTTTAAAAGCAGGGATTTGTGTTTCCCAGCTGGTCAGAATGACTTGAATACAGTCTAGTTTCAAGATGACATTGCCTACAGATGATGGAAATTCCTTCACCAGTGAAGAGAGATAGAAATATTGGATGGTGGGGCCAGAACGATGGCACAAACAGAAGAGCATTTGCTTTGTATGTGCTAACCTAGGACCGACCACGTTTAGATCCCCTGGAGCCCAAGATAGTCCCCCAATCCAGGCACAATTTCTGAGTGCATAGCCAGGAGTAACCCCTGAGCATCACCAGGTGTGGCCCAAAAAGAAAAACAAAATTGGGTGGTGTCAGCAGAGTTGATGTACCAATAGATGGTTTCCACTGAGACTCAACACTGTTCCACCACATTTAAGTGTACATTTCTGATAATATACTTCTCTTCCATAGCCATAGTGGTATTATAGACTATGTAAAGTCAGTCAATTTATTCTTATTTTCTCTCTTCTCTTCCTCCTTCTCTTCTTCC
Source organism: Suncus etruscus (assembly GCF_024139225.1). Lineage (NCBI taxonomy): Eukaryota > Metazoa > Chordata > Mammalia > Eulipotyphla > Soricidae > Suncus > Suncus etruscus. The sequence goes on along the minus strand of NC_064860.1, from coordinate 62,899,664 downwards.
TCCACTTTCTTCCCTTCCTTCTCTTTCTTCTCTCCTAGGTCTGCATTCACAAATCATTCTTGGCTGTGTTAGGCCATATGGGTTACGGGTATTGAAACAGGGTCAGTTGGGAGCAAGGCAAGTGCCCTAACCTTTGCACTGACTCCACCCTTATATAAACTTCAAAGATATATTTAATTATACTCTCAGTCAAAAGTTTAGTTTTTAACAAAAGAAAACTTCTTTGACCAAATACTGACCCTCTTTATAATTGTTACTTGGTCACTTGCTACTCTTGTAGTAACATTCAGTTGTCAGAATCTAAGAGTGTGTTACTATTTCCTTTGTTTTATTTACTTTTATTTATCTTTTAAATTGTTTTGTTACTTTATTGTTTTGTTGTTGTTTTGTTTTGTTATTGGCCCACCCCCTGCAGCACTCAGGGGTCACTCCTGTCTCTGTGTTCAGAAATCACTCTGGAAGGCTCTGGGACAATATAGAATGCCAGGGATGAAATCTGGTTCATACAAGGCAAAAGCCCTATGACTGTGCTATTCCTCCCGCCCCTGTTGAGTTATTTGAAATATGTCCCACAATTTCTAAATTATTTGTTCCAGATTTTTCAAAAGAAATACAAAAATTGTGTATTAAATTCTATTTACTTATAATATAGCCATACAATCACTGTAGATCATTGCTGTCAGAATTTCTCAAAATTTTAATACATATTTATATGTCAACATTCTAAACTAAAGTTGCTTTTATTAAATAAAGTATAATACAAAGAGAGCAAAAAAATAATAACCCACTAATTAGAAACCGAGTGTCTCAGATCCACTAAGTCAAGATGTGCATTTTAAGAAGTCATAAAAATTATTTTTAGGAATATTGAAAGTTTAGAATCATTGAACTTGACATAATATTTAATTAATAATAAGAAGAAACATTTAAGTAGATTTTTCTTAATAGTGAGGAAACACAATGAGGTTGAATCTTAGCTGAAATTTCTTAAAAATTTTTCTCAACAACTAAGTAGAAATGATAACAAATTTCGCAAGAGTTTGACTTCACTCCAAGAGATTTCAAGACTCCAACATTTCACCAAAGAAGATATATAGGTGGTAATCAGAACTGAAGAAAATCCTCATAAACCCTTATAATCAAAGAAAAGCAAATTTCAATAATATTATACTATCTCACTCATGAAACAATGGTATACATGCAAAAGGCTAGAAAGAAATATTGATGGGTGCCAAGTAATAGGAACCCTCAGACACCATTGGCAAGAATATAAATGTATCCATCCACTATGTAGAATTTATGAAATATTAAAAATAGAACTACAATATGATCCAGCAATTTTGTTCATAGGCATAGATCCAATCAGCATAAACACACTAACCCTGAAAAGATATATGCACACTTAAGTTGATTGCAGCACTATTTACAATAGCCAAGATCTGGAAACAACCCAAACATCCAACAACAAATGAGTGAGCAAGGAATATGTGGTTGATCTGCACTCAGCTATTAGAAAAGATGAAATGGTGCCTATAATTGAGTGAGTCATCCTAAGAAGAAAATAAGTCAAAAGGAGAAAGACAGATATTTAATTATTTTACTTATGTGTAAAATATAAGGAACAGACAATGATGATAAACAAATACTTGCTCAATGACTATAGAACTAGATGTCTGGTAAGCAAAATGGCGGGTACTAAAAGATGAAAACAGAAGGAAAGAGGAGCTTTGGTGATGAGTGTAGCAAAATTTTAGGAGATGAAAATATGTCCATAAAATGTATTCTTATAAAAACCAACGTTATTTAAATTTAATAAATAAGACAAACCACCAAAAAGCAACTGTTGAAATGTTCAGGGAAAAAAAATTCCCATCAAATCTTGAAGCAAAACTAAAAACAACAAAACAAATCCATCTGACAATAGGAGCAATGTTGTAGTCACAGGTGAGGATGTTTGACTCAATGTGAGACTCACCAGAATCTGTGCAGTCTGAAAAACTCTACCTGAAGTAGAGATACATAGGTAATAAGACTATTAAATTCAACTGAATGTTACAACATATAGAGAAAAATTAATCAGACTATTTACTTGAAGAAGATACTCAGGGATCTCATAATTTATAAAATGATGACAATGTAAATTAGGGTCACTTTATATTTAAATGTAAATTAGAATGGAAAAATAATAATTTAGACATGTGATCGTAAAATGTAGAATGATAATAATTATGCCTGTACTCAAAAGATGTTTAAAACAGAATATCTGTAAGAGACAGAACATTATACAGAAGATATGTCACTAAAAATTGAAGAAAATTAGAAATAAACAGTAAGTTTTACAAATTAATTTTGTCAGTTAAAGAAACTGAATGTTTAAAAAAAACTCAATAATTTTACCATATTTTCTGAAGATATTAATTTTATTATTAAAGAAAATTATGGTTGAAAATCCATCTTAATTTTAAACAAAATATATTTCATTGCTCTCTCTGCAATTCAGTGACAATACTTTTTCCAAGTTATGGGATAGAGATGAAATAGTTTTGTTTTTTTAATTTTATTTTTTTGGGCCACACCTGTTTGATGCTCAGGGGTTACTCCTGGCTAAGTGCTCAAAAATTGCCCTTGGCTTGGGGGAACATATGGGATGCTGGGGGATAGAACCACTGTCCTTCCATGGCTAGCGCTTGCAAGGCAGACACCTTACTTCTAGCACCACCTCACCAGCCCCAAGATGAAATAGTTTATAATGTTATTCTTACAACACACATATGTAGAGGAAATTAACATAAAGATACATATGTGTATTGACACTCATACATTAAAACACATAATCTCATAGTCAAGCTTTCTAAGTAATACATTTACAAATATATAGATATATATATTTTTACAGATTTATATATGTAATATCTATATATAAACATATTATATATGTAAAGTGAATCTTTACAAAAAGACAAGTTCACTTTTTCATTTAGACCTCTAAAATATCATTTAGTTTCATAAGGGTGCTTATCTCTAGAAATTGTATAAGTGATAAGATGTTGCATACTCTAGTTGACTGAAAATTAAAGAAGTGAACACCCTATCCTTTATAGCACCCATAATGCAACCAAATTCTGTAATAATTTGGTATTTTCCCAAATAGTGAAACTTATATGGAACATTGGTCATGGCCATTTTAGGTCAATGTGCAAGGCTAGGAAACCTAAGAGTTTGGGAAACTGATATTGCAGACAAGAATAAATGTGTTATGCAGAAACTGAGACAAAACAGGGAAGAAAAGATCTTGAGGCATAGGAAAAACGGTCAGAGATTGAGGTGTTGTAACAGCTAATACAAACTAGTAGGTAATTTAACACAAAGGAATTCTTCATGGTTCTGGAGTCTTGATTTCTAAAGTTGAATTGCTGGTAGCAGACTATACATCCTCTGAATAACATTAATGTGAACCTAAAGCCAAAAGAAAAAAAATGGTTTGTCCATATACAAGGTAAATAAATACTATACCCACTGCACTATCTACGACTGATGGATGGTTTGGGGCAATAATTTGACTTCCTTGGCCTATACATGCCCTGATATTAATATTTTTTCCTTCAACCAACTCATCAAATCATTCAGAGCACAAAAATCCTGAAAACTAAACTTGTGCATCCCAAAAATGGTATCTACAATTTCCTGAGTTAAAAGTAAAGCAAACATAATAAAAACAAAATCGAAATTAATATGGTACTTTCAAAATAAGATATAGAACAAATTTTATATAGAATTTTATATAGAATAAATTTTTATTCCTGGTAGTCTCTGACAGTTCAAATATTAACAAAATGAATACAGATCAATATTAATCAAATTTCTCACCAGACCAATAAATTTTCCTTTTCTTCTCTCTTTCACATATCTAGCGCTTTTTTTTTTGTGCCAACACATAAACAACTGTTCTATGTTCTGAGTTAAAGAAGGAAAAGTGAGAAGAAAAAAAATCCATCCAAACAAGAATATCCAACATTGCAATCACCCTACATTGCAATCACATTGGAATAGACAAACATATATATATATATACACATATATATATATATATGTATATATATATATCACAATTCTCATGGATTATAAAGATTAACTCATATTTCATATGTGATGTACCTAGCACTGTTCAGCATACACATCTTGACCTATATATAGGTAGACTCATATTCAGAGATGTTGAATGGGAATCATTTAAGTGTTCAAAAGCTGGCTGAGAGGGGTCAGACCAATAGCACAGCAGTTGGACTTTTGCCTTGCAGGTGGCTGACCTAATAGGGAGCTGAGTTCAATCGTCAGGGTCCCATAGGGTCCCCTGAGCTTCCGAGGGCATAGTCAGGAGTAACCCCTGAGTATCACTGGGTGTGGTCGAAAAAAAATTTAAAAAGCTGGGTGAGAAAATGTCTTTGAACAATAAGAAAATTAAACTAAACTTGCCAGAAGCATTTTCATTGAGGCAGGGTGTACCGGATTTACACATGCTCCTTTAATTTTGTACTTCTCATTTGGTTAATCTACTTCACTTCTTCCCAACTACCTAGAAAGAGCAACCTTCTCCTATATAGTTACATATTAAAGCTTTTTCCTTTATCGTGATAAAATGGAACATGATTCATGTTGGAATTTCTACTGTGCTTAGTAGAAAAGGCAGGATATTAAAGAAGTTTCTCGAAAAGCACTGCTGCAACTACAGTTTTCTGACAGCCTCTTTAGAATACTCAGGAAACATTTTCACTTTGCAGATCATTAACTCCATTTCCAAGTACTACTGAACCCCAAATAAAGAAAGAATGAATACATGACTTTAAGATGCAGGCAACAATATATTATGGCATTAAATTTCTAGATTCATCACTCATGTGGTTACAGTGAAGGATACAGCTCACCTCAAGGAAGGAGATTAAATTCAGGATAAGACATTTTACATCATTTTTTCTCTGTATCAATAAACCCTTAATTATTTATTAGAAAAAATGCATTTATAATTTTTGCAAGATTATGTTCTAAAATTTTAAATCCTTGAACATTATTCACATACAATTGTTTTCTAAAATTTTTTTGAAAGTATGAGAAGCAATTAGAAGGTATCTGTATCATAACTAGAAATGATAACTTGCAGGACCAAGGACTAATAGAGGAATTTTCCTAGCAAAAGCCAAGTCTTGTGAACAAAAGTGAGGCTTTTAATTGTTCAATGAAATCTGAAAGCAACAAGAAAATAAAACCAGGGAGTTTCTAGATTAAATGAACTTTTTACCTCAGTAAATCCCTTTAAGAGTCTTTATAAGGCTAATATAAAAAATACTTAAAAAAAAGAAAATGGCAAACAATTCATAAACCAAAATGAACAAAGTTGATATCTGCTATATATGGGGCAAGTTTATATCTACTGCCTGGTGTACATGAATTTTTTTCCATGTAATACTGCTTGGGGCAGGGAGGGAGGTGAGGGAAAGTTATTAAAAATAAAAATCCAAGGCCAGAGCAATAGCACAGTGGTAGGGCATTTGCCTTGCATGAGGCTGACTAAGAACTGACCTCATTCAAGTCCCTATGTCCCATATGTTCCCCCAACTTGAGCCAGGAGTGATTTCTGAGTAAATAGCCAGGAGTAACACCTGAGCATCACTGAGTGTAGCCCAAAAACAAAATAAAATTTAAGTATCTAATCATGAGAAAACAACAGTTTTTTCATAATTTTAAATTATATTTTTACAAACACTCTGACATCTCCTTTATTTTAGTCTTTATTATTCTAAATAGTGACACTATTTTACATAATTTTGAATGATTTTATGCAGTTTCTCAATTCTAATATACAAACAATATAGTGCACTGGCATAGCAATCAAATATATACATATTATATAGCACCCATTTTCACTGAAATCCCATTATATATAGGAATCTTGGAAATTAGCACATTCTTGTTTTATAAATCAATAAGGGTATATTATAGTTTCATAAAACTATAATCATAAACTCAAAAACTCAATGTGAGAATGAACCATGCTAAGTAGGAGGTGAGAGAGGGAGAAGAAAGCTCTGGAATATGCTGGAACTCAACACTGTCATTAAATGTCAGAGATGACTATCAAAAGTAGAGACAAAATGTATGCAAGTTCTCAACACTGTTGCATTTTGAAGGAAAAGAGACCCTAGATCATGACTTGTGTTAAGAGAAATAAACTATAAATCATAATTTTAAAAATTCTTATTTTGGGAACATAATAGTAAAATGACCTTCTCTTTTTTCTCTTCTGAATTTCCTTTAGGCAAAAGGAATCACATATGTAAGTCTTCAGAGGCAGCAGAGGAGTCCAATACTGCCACATAGAAACTTAAGAACTTTGAAAATGCAGAAAAGGTCACCCTGCCCTGTTCTTCATAAAACACAAGTTCACACACCAAAAGAAACACACAGCCACAAATTCTGTTTACATGCAATGTGAGATGCCCTGACCTCTCCTATACAATTTGAATTAAAAAAGATTCTTTTATGACAGTATGCTTCAAGGGCAGAGAAACCCTGTATCTCTCAGGCCAAGGGAATTTCCTTTCCAATTTCCCCAATACTTACTGTGCCTATGCAAAATTAAAGAAAATGCTGTATCATTCCCCCTTTTTTCTTTTTATTTCATTTTTTTCTTTTATAAAATTAATATTTATAGCTTCTAGGCAGCGGGTCACATGTTTTCTTTTTTTTAACAGAACCATAGGACATAAATTATCTTGTTCTACCTCATATTTCTATGACTACTTACAAATTGAGAAAAAAAAAAAAAAGGTCGATGGTACCAGAGACAAAGCAGTCTCAAGCTCACTGAGTGGAAATTAAAGTGTCTAACCTAAATACCCAACCCAAAATCAATGACAATAGAGTCAAGAGACCCAAACTGCAACATTCTATACACAAGAGGGATCTGTTACACAAGCAGCTCAAGGTTTTAAGGGTGGAGGTATAGGAGGTATACTGGAAATAGTGGTGTAGGGAAGTCAACATTGGTGGTGGGAATAGCCTCAATTCACTATCACTATGTACAGTTACTATAACTGTGAAACACTTGTAATTCACATTTGGTCTCAAGAAAAATTATAACTTCATTTAAAAAATATTCTGTTACTACCCATGGTCCAAAATCAAAATTTACAAAGTCCTTTCCCCTTACAGAGTCATCTGGAATCTGACTTATATGCTCATAGTACCCACAAGTACTATGGGGTACAGTGATTTAAATTATCTATAAATTGGGCTGGGAATATAATTTAATATTAGACTGCTTTGTTGGCCTGGGAGAAGATCTGTGTTCAATCTCTGGCAACATAAATACCAAAAAAAAATAAATAAATAAAACCACTTTATATACTCATTATTGTGTTCTTGGACTAAAATCACTATGGGAGTTCTTGTATTTGGTTTTAAATTCAGTTTCAATGTGCACATCAGTCATTTGACATTCCACGTGATGGAATATGAGTCTTCTGGGTGTGAAATGGGATCCATATGTTGGCAAATTTAACAAAATCTGTTCATGTGAAGGCTTTTTACCTAAACCAATGTTCTGTTTTGGTTTGGTTTAGGGACCACACTTGCAGTTCTCAAAAATCACTCCTGGTTCTGTGCTCATATACCAATTCTGGAAGTGCTTAGGGACCATACTGCGTGGTGAGGTATCAACTCTGGCTGGCATCCTACAAGCAAGAGTCTTAACCAGTATACTTTGTCTCCCACCAAGAGTTATGTTTTGCTTATTTAACACTACAGGAGAAAAAGCAGGCATGCTACACGTGAAGTTCTAGACTCACCATATTCTATGAACTAACACCATATTTGAATTGAGTTGGCTTGGTCTCTGACTCCACTGCATAGTGGCAAAGTGATACATTCATTTATATGGTAAATAAAATGATGGTTCTACATAAGCAAGTGGAAAGAAACTGAAGCAAAATTGATACTCTGCAAAACAATTTAATTGAAAACCTGAATGAAATTACTGATCTTCAAAGGTTTTTTTTTGGATTATTTTCAAAGATTCAATATCCACATACAAAAATTGGACATTCAATGTGAAAAATATTAATTGTAAAAACATTTTCCATGGAAAATAAAATGCAAAATTTCATTCAAGTTGAATGGATTCTCCTTATTGTTAGCAAGCATATAATAAGTGCTTCATGATTATTTATGCTTATCCACTCTTGTGTATTTAATATTAGTAATGGGTCCATTAGGGCTACAACTCTCCTTTGCTACCAAAGAAACAGTTAAAATCGGTTAATGACTCATCTAAATACATTAAGTACTCACTTAACATAATTAAAAATTCTTGGAACTATGAACTGAAGCAAAAAACATAAATAAAAGAGATGTGTGTGTCATAGAAAAACTCTTAGTATTCCACCATAGAGTATGACATTAGGTTTAAGCTTTTTATCTATTGTTTTATTTTGCTAAATAAGTTTCCTGCTTTTCTCTCATTCCTTTGTAGGGGAACAAATAATTTTTTGTTTTAGTTTGATTTGAGGCAAGCACATGACTACTCAGGGCTTACTCCTCTCTCTTTCTTTTTTTTTTTTTTTTTAGAATTATAATGAAAATAAATATGAATAAACTTTATTTTTATAGTACAGAGTTTGCATCCATTTTTCTAATTTTTTAAAGAAAATTGAGTCTGATGTAAAGTTTATTTTACATGTAATTAAAGCATTACCTCTCCCATACTGTGCAGCAACAAATGGAATAAATGGCAAGAGAAATAGGGATGATTGATTTAGACTACTCTGCTGTCACCTTTTCTCCATTATTTCTTTTTTTTTTAACATAATTTTTATTTTGATCATAGTGGCTTACATATTGTTGACAATAATATTTTAGGTACATATTTACATAAAATCAGGGGGGATTCCCATCACCGGTTTGTCTTCCCTACTCCTCCTTTTTTGTCCTACCTTCCATATCCTCTTCCCTCACCCCCAGTGCTACTAGAATATGTGGTCCCCTCTGTACCTAATCACTCCTCCTAAAACTCTGAGACCAGTGGTGCTAGGGATCAACACCACATCAGAAGAGAAGTAGACAAGCACCCTACTCATTGTAGTTACTCCATTCCCAATAATAGATAACCACATTTATTTTATTTTTTATAATTGTTTGTTTTATACAAGGAGAAATAACAAACTGATTCAATATGATTACCAAGCTGCAAATAAGAAAGTAAAACTAATTTTTCTCACCAATAAAATAAAATAAATGAATAAGTATTCTCCAAAAATAGACAATGAATATTAAAAATTCAATCAGATTTAATAATGTGGCAGGACACAAAATCAACACATAAAATGAACTGATTCTCTACACTAAGATTAACTGTTTTTATATATTTAAAGTTACTTTAAAATACAATTATCCTTATAATGGTTTCACAAAAATAATAATTAGGAATAAACTTAGTGATATAAGAAAATAACTTTGTGATAAAACCTGTAACAACGTTGTTGAAGGAAAATGAAAAGAAACAATTTAGAAATATATCAATATTCCTGGACTACAGCACGTCATACAATTAATCTGTAAACTCAATGCAAAATGATATATAACTCTACTTCAATTTAGAGCTAAATCCATAAAACATATCTGGAAGAAAGAAAACATGACTCCAAAACTCATTTATGTTATCAAGTCACTGAGCATATTCAGAACAAACCTAAAAAGAAAAAGAAAGTTGATATCATATTTTTTGTCTATGGAGCATTGAATGAAAACTAAAAATGGTCAAACTTAAATACCCAAACTAAAGTCAATGACAATAGAATCATTAGACCCAAACTACAACAAGCTATACTCAAACTATACGAGCCGACCAGGTGGCTAAGGTTTGAGGTATGGGAGGCATGCTGGGAACTATGGCAGATAACGCTGGTGGTAGGAATGGCCCTAATTCACTGTCAGTCACTCTCTACCTAAAATACATCAGTGAAAGACTTGTAATTCACACTGGTTTCAATAAAAATTATATAAAACATTAAAATTAACTAATAAATTTAAAATATAAAATAATGTGGTATGCATAAATATATACATAGATAAATTAAAAAGTAAACAACCCAAATATGTATTCTCATGAATATGGTGAATGCTCTATGAAAAATTGTTCTGCTACTATGAGCGAAGTAAGGACTCTTTCTTAAACAGACGGTGTCAGTACACTTGACTACCACTGCATGAAGGATTAAAGGTGAACCTGTAACTAAAACCATTTAAAAGTGAATTCAAAACGCATCAAGATAAAAAAAAATATGTGTTTCAGTAGGAAGTTTATAGAAGGATACACAGAAAAAATAACATAGGGCACTGCAGTTGCCAACTATTTCTTGAAAATGGTACCCAAAGCACAGTCCCATAGAATAACTTAGACAAATGGGACTTCATCAAATTTAAAAAGTTGCACACATTAAAATGAAAATTTAATAATTGGAATAAGAACATTTTAAATGGTATCTATTAACTGCTCAGTCAATTAATAAAGTAGTAATGTTAGTTAATAAACCACCTAAACAATATAAAATAGTCATTTATATTAAACTAAGAATTAGAGAGAGAAGTCAAGAACTCAACATGGGTAATGTTGCTGAGAAAAACAATTTTAGATGAATAAATATATTAGTGATACTTATTAATTTAACCCAGCCACTGTCTGCATAAAAACCAGTTTAAAATTCTAATTTAATTATTATGTATGGTCAACATAAAAAAGTATCATCTAGAGAGGGAACTGCTCACTGAGCCCCACCAAAACAAATAAAAAACACCACCACACTGCAAAGGTCTCATTGGGGAAACAAAGCAGAACCTTTTTTATGTTCATGACATGTTTATTGCAATATATCTCATTTTTGTGTTTGTGATTATTTTATTTCTTGTGATTATTTTATTTCCCAGAGACAGGGTAGATAGGGGAATGACACAGCTCATAGAGCCCCTACTGACTTCTATAGCTCCTTGGAGAGCAAAAACGGTGTGCCCTTCCTCCTCCCAGAGGAAAGTTGGGGTGATCTCAACCTTCAGGAAAATATAGATCAGCACTGCCCCCTTGCAGAAAGATAATCAAGGGCCCATATGCCCAAGAAAAAGTTGTGATGTGATCAACAAGTATGTGGTGAGCAGAGGTGGACATGGGGGAACACGTGAATATCTGAGTGGGGAGAGGAGCACAGATACTACCTCATGGGAGAGTGAGTCCGCACTGGAAAGACCCTCACAGAAGAGATGCCCTTCCTAGGACTGTTTCTAGCTCTGGTGATGAGGCACTGAGCAGAACTGTCAGATCAGGGATCACTGAATGGATGGCCATCACTCCCCAGAGGGTCCAAAACCTCAAAGGAGGGAAGTAATGTCTCCTGGGAGAGTAGAATGTGAAGACAGGAGGAACAGTCATTTAGGAAGAAACTTGTTTAAGTCCTCAAAGTGTATGTCCTTTTCTTCTTGACCCATCATATATCCCCTTCAGAGGTGGTTAAAGACACAACCCCAAATGCTGATCAAAGTGTTCCCCAAAATATCCTGCTTCTGCTGCTGATGGGGTGTGTCCTTAGGTCTGCAGGGATGTGACCAGAAATAGCTTCCTCTATGGGATATATTAGGATCCTCTCAATAGTCATACTGATGACAATACAAAAATACTTCACTCGTTGCATAGATATCTATTTACCGTGATAGAAACGTTATTTCAGAAGTCAGAGAACATTTATCCCAGAAGTCAGTCATTACTAATAACAGAAGTTCAGAGATGCAGGTTGGAAACCCACCATGGAGCCTCATGCAAATGTCGTTTTGGGTAAAAAAGACACAAATATCTCATTTCTGAGAAGCGCAGGAAAGGGTCTGTTTAAGAAATCAAGGAAGAAGTGATATTTCCAGGTGACAACAGGTTTTTCTAGAAATTCTTTTTGAATGCCTGTTCATAAACAAGAAAACAAACAGCAAGTGACTCAAAGGGCTGTAGCATATACTTTGCTCTAGGATCCATTTTCTTTCTCTAGTGAGAAATAATTTAGTTCTGTCTAGTTATAGCTAATTTATTTAAATTAATTAATTTAACCAATTAATTAATATTTAGTTATAATTAACTCAATTATAACTAACTGAGAGATAGAAAATCAGACCCCTGACATTGTACTCTGCCACTTGTCCCCAAGTTTTGCCTAAATGCAAGAATACAAAACCAACACAGAAGTTTACTTAAGTATCTCTTGACCAGAGTTATGCCCATGAACGAGAGAAGTTTCTGTAGGGGCCCATTATGCAGATTTTATATATTTTCATATATAAAATTTTATATATTTACTGGCACTTGCCCCACATCTATTTATTCTGGAACTAGTTCAGCCCTCTGGAAAATCATGATGCCATCTGCATTTCAAAGTAGAATTCTTCATGTACTAAATTACCCAGTTACAAGTCCCTCAACTATTTTCAGTTCCAGGATTTGAGTCTCCCTCCATATGTATCTTTCAAACTCTTCTCTTCATTCCTCTATTTTTTCCCTTAATTTTATTTTTTTCTTTATTTAAACATCTTGATTAGGTTTCAGTCATGTAAAGAATACCCCCCTTCACCAGTGCAACATTCCCACCACCAATGTCCCAAATCTCCCTCCATCGCACCCCACCCCCACCTGTACTCTAGACAGGCTTTCCAGTTCCCTCATTCATTCACATGGTTATGGTAGTTCTCTATGTAGTTATTTCTATAACAGCACTCACCACTCTTTGTGGTGAGCTTCATGAAGTGAGCTGGAAGTTCCAGCCCTCCTCTCATTGTCTCTAAGGATTATTTGCAAAAATGACTTTAATTTTTCTTAAAACACATAGATGAGTGAGACTATTCTGCGTCTCTCTCTCTCCCTCGGACGTATTTCACTCAGCAAGATAGACTCCATGTGTTGCAAGTCAGCCCCTGAAGAGGTTGACTGATGGAGAGATGGAGGATGAGGCCTTTCTCTTCCAGCTCAGAGCAGGCATCTGCCACCCTGTCTAGACGACGGTTCTGAGGTGAAACGGCGGGTAAACAGCTTGCAGACAGTCAGGCTTGTGGAAATATTAGCTTTATTTGTTGGACAAGACTGAAGTCCAAAGATTCAGCCTCAGTTCCAGCAAAAAGCCCCTCGCCTTCCACAGACCCTTGTTTTTATCCCCCAGAATCAGGTACCACTCAATGGTGGGATCAGATACCAACCAATGGTGGAAGCAGAATCAGGTACTACCCTAGGGTGGGGGCATAATGCCAGGTCACACCCTAGGGTAGGGCACAATCACCAATCAGGTTAGGGTGAGTAACATAGTAATCCCCTAAAATATTTACATACACAACATCCATGTACATCCATGTATAGGAAAATTTCATGACTTCATCTCTCCTGAGAGCTGCATAATATTCCATTGTGTATATGTACCACAGTTTCTTTAGCCATTCGTCTGTTGAAGGGCAACTTGGTTATTTCCAGACCCTGACTATTGTGAATAGTGCTGCAATAAATATAAGTGCAAGGAAGGGTTTTTTTGTATTGTATTCTTGTGTTCCCTGGGTATATCCCTAGGAGTGAAATAGCTGGGTCGAATGGGAGCTAAATTTCCAGATTTTGAAGGAATCTCCATATCGCTTTCCATAGAGGTTGGACTAGATGGCATTCTCACCAGCAGTGGATAAGAGTTCCTTTCTCTCCACATTCCTACCAGCATTGATTGTTCTCATTCTTTGTGATGTGTGCCAATCTCTGTAGTGTGAGATGGTATCTCATCATTGTTTTGATTTGCATCTCCCTGATGATCAGTGACGAGGACCATTTTTTCACGTGCCTTTTGGCCATTTGTATTTTTTTTTTATCAAAGTGTCTGTTTATTTCTTCTCCACATTTTTTGATGGGATTAGATGTTTTTTTTCTTGTAAAGTTCTGTCAGTACCCTGTATATTTTGGATATTATCCCCTTCTCTGATGGGTATTGGATAAATAGTTTCTCCCACATGGTGGGTGGCTCTTGTATCCTGGGCACTATTTTTTTTGAGGTGCAGAAGCTTCTCAGCTTAATGTATTCCCATCTGTTTACCTTTGCTTCTACTTTTTTGGAAAGTGCAGTTTTCTCCTTGAAGATGCCTTTAGTCTCAATTTCATGGAGTATTTTACCTACGTGTTGTTCTATATACCTTATGATATCAGGTCTGATATCAAGGTATTTAATCCATTTGGATTTTACCTTAATACATGATGTTGACTGGGGATCTATGTTCGCTTTTTTGCAAGTGGCTAACCAGTTCTGCCAGCACCATTTGTGGAAGAGGTTTACCCTGCTCCACTTAGGATTTATTGCTCCTTTGTCAAAAATTAGGTGATTGTATGACTGGGGAACATTGTCTGAGACCTCAAGCCTATTCCACAGATCTGAGGGTCTGTCTTTATTCCAATACCATGCTGTTTTGAAAACTATTGCTTTGTAGTACAGTTTAAAGTTGGGGAAAGTAATGCCTCCCATTTTCCTTTTCCCTAGGAGTGCTTTAGCTGTTTGAGGGTGTTTATTGTTCCAAATGAACTTCATAAGTGTTTGATCCACTTCTTTGAAGAATGTCATGGGCATCTTTAGAGGGATCACATTAAATCTGTACAATGCTTTGGGGAGTATTGCCATTTTAATGATGTTTAATCCTGCCAATTCATGAGCAGGGTATGTGTTTCCATTTCCATGTGTACTCTCTTATTTCTTGGAATAAAGCTTTATAGTTTTCTTTGTATAGGTCCTTCACGTCTTTGGTCAAGTTGACTCCAAGATATTTGAGTTTTTGTGGCACTATTGTGAATGGGATTGCCTTCTTGACGTCCATCTCTTCTCTATCATTATTGATGTATAAAAAGGCCATTGATTTTGTGTTAATTTTGTAGCCTGCCACCTTGCCTTATGAGTCTATTGTTCTAGAAGCTTTCTGATAGAGTCTTTAGGGTTTTCTAAGTAGAGTATCATGTCATTGGCAAATACTTGTGAGCTTGACTTCTTTCTTTCCTATCTGGATTCCCTTGATATCTTTTTTTTGCCTTATCACTATAGCAAGCAATTCCAGTACTATGTTGAAGAGGAGTGGTGAGAGCGGACAGCCTTGTCTGGTACCAGAATTTAGAGGAAAGGCTTTTAGTTTTTCTACATTGAGGATAATATTTGCCATTGGCTTGTGGTAGATGGCTTTAACTAGATTGAGAAAGATTCCTTTCATTCCCATCTTGCTGAGAGTTTTTATTAATTATAGGTGTTGGACCGTATCAAATGCTTTCTTTGCATCTATTGATATCATCATGTGATTTTTATTATTGTTGTTGTTGATGTCATGTATGATGATGATAGATTTATGAATTAAACCATACTTGCTTTCCTGGGATGAAACCTACTTGGACGTAATGTATGATCTTACTGATGATGCATTGGATCCTATTTGCCAGGATTTGTTGACTATCTTTGCATCAGCATTCATCAGGGATATTGGTCTGTAATTTTCATTTTTGTCAGCATCTCTGTCTGGTTTTTGTATCATGGCAATTTTGGCTTCATAAAAGCTGTTTGGGAGTATTCCCGTTTTGTCAATTTCATGGAAAAGCCTGGCTAGGATTGGTAGTAGCTCCTTTAAAAGGTTTGAAAGAATTCATTAGTAAATCCATCTGAGCCTGGGTTTTTCTTTTTGGGCAGATGTTTGATTACAGTTTCAGTTTCCTCAATAGTGATGGGGATGTTTAGATATGCTACATCCTCCTTACTTAACTGTGGAAGGTTATAAATGTCCAAGAATTCTAGGTTCTCATGTTTAGTAGCATAAAGTTTCACAAAGTAGTCTCTTATTAACTTTTGGATCTCTGAAATATCTGTTCTGATCTCCCCCTTTTCATTTCTAATACGGGTTATCAGGTTTCTCTCTCTCTCTTTCTTTGTGAGTTTTGCCAAAGGTCTATCAATCTTGTTTATTTTTTCAAAGAACTAAATTCTGCTTTCATTTATCTTTCGGATAGTATTTGGATTTCCACTTCATTGATTTCTCAGCTTTGTTATTTCCTTCTGTCTTTCTATATTTGAGTCCTTTTGTTGAGCACTTTCTAATTCTATGAGCTGCGTCATTCAGCTATTCAGGTAGGCCCCTTATCCTTCCTGATGTGTGCTTGCAAAGCTATAAATTTTCCCCTCAGTACCACTTTTGCTGTGTCCCATATATTCTGGCAGTTTGTGGCTTCATTATCATTTGTTTCCAAGAAAGATTTCATTTCCTCTTTGATTACATCTCAGACCCATTGGTTTTTGAGGAGCAGGCTGTTTAATTTCCAATTGTTAAAGTTTTTCTTCTGTGTGCCTTTGTAGTTCACATCTAATTTCAGAGCCTTGTGGTCAGCAAAGGTAGCCTGCAAGATTTCTATCCTCTTGATTATATGAAGTATGTTTTATGTGGCAGCATGTAGTCTATTCTGGAGAATGACCCATGTATTTTGGAGAAGAATGTGTATCCAGGTTTTTTTGGGTGGAGTATCCTATATATATCTACTAGTCCTCTTTCTTCCATTACTCTTTTCAGGGCAAGTATGTTTTTGTTGGGTTTCAGTCTGGTTGACCTATCAAGTGTTGACAGGGCCTTGTAGAGGTCTCCCCCAATTATTGTGTTATTATTGGTTTCTTCTTTCAGATTTGTCAGTAATTGTATTAGATAATTTGCTGGTCTCTCATTGGATGCAAATATGTTTAATAGTCTGATTTCTTCCTGTTGCACATATCCTTGATCAGTAAATAGTGTCCATCTTTGTCCCTTACAACTTTTCTGAGTATAAAGTTGGTGTCATCAGATATTAATATGGCCACCTCAGCTTTTTTAAGGGTGTTTGTTTGATTGTATGATTTTCCTCCAGCCTTTGGTTTTGAGTCTGTTTGTTCTGAATATTCAGGTGTGTTTCTTGTAGGCAGCAGAAAGTTGGATTCATCTTTTTGACCCATTTTGCCACTTTGTGTCTTTTAGTTGGTGAATTTAGTCCATTGACATTGAGGGAGATGATTGTCATATGATTTAATGTCATCTTTGTAGATAAGTTTGCTGTGTTTGTTGGTCTCTCTTGTCTTAAAGTAGAGCTTTCAGTTTTTCCTTTTCGGCTGGTTTTTCATCTGTGAAGATTCTGAGCTGTTGTTCATCCATGAAGCTATGTATCTTTCCTTCAAACCTGAACGTGAGTTGGGCTGAGTGCAGTATCCTCGGTGAGGCATTCATTTCATTCAGCCTTTTCATAATATCCCACTACTGTCTTCTGGCCTTGAGAGTTTTTGTGACATGTTTGCTGTAAATCTTAGGGATGATCCTTTAAATGTTATTTCCTTTTTTGATCTTGCTGCTTTCAGTATTCTATCTCTATCTGTGGGATTTGTCATCATAATGAGGATGTGTCTTGGAGTGTTTTTCTTTGGGTCTCTTATAGCTGGTACTCTTCGGGCATGCAGAATTTGATTGCATGTAGTCTTTAACTCTGGGAGTATCTCTTTGATGATATCTTTGACAGCTGATTCTTCCTGGAGCTCTCCTACCTGTGCCTCTGGGACTCCAATGATTCTTATGTTGTTTCTCTTGAATTTATCAAAGACTTCTATTTTCATCTGTTCACATTCCTTGAGTAATTTTTCCATTGCCTGCTCATGTGTCTTAAGGTTATTTTTAATTTTTTCTGCTGTGTTGAGTTTTTCTGCATCTCATCTTCCAGCATGCTGATTCTGTCCTCAGCTGCTGCTACCCTGCTGGCGAGGCCATCCACTGAGGTTTTCAGTTGAGCTACCATATTTTTCAAATCTGTTATTTCAGTTTGGAGTTTTTTAATTTCTGCCTTTGTATTCTGTTCAAATCAATCTATACTTTCTTTTAGTTCTACAAACATCTTCCATATTGCTATTCTAAACTCCTTATCCAAGAGATTAATCAGATGGTTGGAATTTTTTAGGTCATCTGCGCTATCGTCTCCATTCTCTGTGCATGTTGTTTGCCTGTGAGGTTTCCCCATTGTCACGCTTGTAGTGTGATTTTTTTCTGTGTATTGTGATTGGGTTTATTGTTTAGAATGAGTGTTTGGCCATGAAGTGAAGCGGAGTGGCCGTGTTCTTCTGGAGCCTCTGGGAGAGCTATATTTCTGGGCCCTTTTTTGGCCCACTTCCAAGAGGTTCAGGAGACAGGATAGTTGAAAAATGCACACAGGCAATACTTACAGTTTCTCTCTTCACTCCTTTCTAATAAGACAATATAGTCAGCCAATAATCAACCAAAATAACAAAAAAATAAAAATACTACTACAAATGGGCTCTACAATCTGATTTCTATTACTCAGAATCCAATCTCTACTCTTTTCAGCAACGCTTTCCTACAAGGAGCTGATCAATATTAAATTAAATTAAATCTCATGATGGATTCCATAGGATCTATAGTAAGTTCTGTCCAATCACACAAGCACTAAAAATATTTCACCCCAGAAACTTTGCTTCTGGATCTGTTCTTTTTTAATATAATTTTTATTTTGATCATAGTGACTTACATATTGTTGACAATAATATTTTAGGTACATATCAACATAATATCAGGGGATTCCCATCACTGAATTATCCTCCTTACACCTCTTTTCCCATCCTCTCTCCCATATCTTTCTCCCTCAACCCCGGGGCTGCTAGAATACGAGGTCTCCTCTGAGCTTAGTTTACTACTTAGTGGTCCTACACCTGTTTTGGTCTTGGTACCACCCTAGTTTCCTCCTCTAACTGGGAGGTGGTACTAGATAGTTCCAGTTATGTGATTTTGTTTAAAGAAGAGAAAAGTAATAAACAGGAGTAAAAATCAAATACGCTGAAAATGGACAGAGTCGTTCTAGAGGCTTTCATCATCGGTATGAGAGGCGAAGGGGAAAAAGAAGGTGAAACACCTCAACAGTACAAAAAAAAGTGTCAAAGAAAGTATCCAGTGAGCACTCCAACAATAAAGATAAGCACCACATAAAAGCCATAGACTTGAGATAAAAAAAAAACATAGCAGAGCACCTAAGAAAATAGAAAAAAAGAAAATAAGTAAATAAATATAAATGAAGACAACAACTTCAATAACCATACCAAAACAAAGAAATTGACAAAACCTAAATAGTTATGAAAAGAAAAAAGTTGTTTTTTGCTTTATTTTTCCCCTCCTGTACAGGCAAAGTTAATATTAGGGTCATTCAAAAAGGAATTCCCTTGGCTTAAGAGGTACAGGGTTTCTCCACCCTTACAGTATATTGTCATGGGATTCACTATAAAGTCCATTCAGGTTCATTTACTCTCCCCTTGGTGCTTTCTTGGTGTTTGGAAGACTTCTGCTTCGTCCTGGGTGATAAAATCAGATCTCTGTATCTAGAGATCTTGTGTCTGCACAGGCCAAGTGATGGAACTTGTGGTGAAGCCTTTCTTTGTGGTTCTAGAAGTTTTGTTCCCTCAGTGTCATTTTAGTCCATCTTCTGTGATTGGTGGTCTTGGTCTTTGCGCTTATCTTATAATGGAGCCTATGATAGTGTCTTTTGTTGTGTTTCCAGAAAACCCATTCTGTTGCAATTGTCTTAGATGGATCTTTGTAACTGGAGCTATGGTTGTTGTGCAGGTCGTAGCTCAAACCCTAGACTAGGGCTTTTTTATTGGTCACAATATATATACAGTCCAGTCATGGTTCTATCAGCCAGTCATCTGTAAATCACGATCTTGGCTTTTGGACTGAGCAAAAGGTGACAAGTCATCTGATTTTGTCTTATCATCAGCTGGAGGGTTAGGATAACCTGCTCTTAGGTCAAGTTGTTCCCATTTTCCTCGTTGTCGGGATATCATATTAGAGCTGGCACTTGTTGGTGGCTGAACAGTATTGAGGATGTCCCGAATGGGATTTGTTTCCTGTAGCTTTCGTGAAGAACTGTGTCATTTCTATGTCTGGGATATAAGGTTAAAGGCTGGACAGATGGTGTCTAATAACCTGGGGTCTAAGTTGGTTCCACCTGACATATTTTTAAGGTGGGAGATGTCCCTGTATTGTAAACAAGTATGAGTTCTTATCCCTAGTAGATAAGAGCTCATTTTTATAAGGAAGATTTCCCCCTTTTATTTAGTGTGTCTTTGCAGGGGGAAATGGTGCTACATTATATTGCCAGTGCATTTGAGGGTGGAAAAAGAAGAAAACGGAAACAGGTCACACACCCAAAACACATAAAAATAGAAATAAAAATATATGTGCACACACACACACTGGTTCGTTGGGGTAGGAGGTCAGTCTTGATGCCTAATAGATTAAGAACTGAGGGTGAACAGTTTTAATAAAGTGGGTAATCTGGATGGGATTGAGGGGTGAAGGGATAGTCGGATTTCCAAAGGGGGGAAAGGGGAAAGTATATTCAAGAGGTAGGAAAGAAGAGAAGAGAAAATACATTAAAAAGGAAAAGAGAAGAAAGAAAGAAAGAAAGAAAGAAAGAAAGAAAGAAAGAAAGGAAGGAAGGAAGGAAGGAAGGAAGGAAGGAAGAGGAAAGGAAGGAAGGAAGGAAGGAAGGAAGGAAGGAAGGAAGGAAGGAGGAAGGAAGGAAGGAGGAAGGAAGGAAGAAGGAAGGAAGGAAGGAAGGAGGAAGAAGAAAGAAAGAAAGAAAGGAAAGAAAGAAAGAAAGAAAGGAAAAGAGAAAAAGAAAGAAGAAGAAAGAAAAAGAAGAAAGAAAGAAAGAGAAGAAAGAAAAGAAAGAAATAAAAAAAGAAAAAAAAAGAAAGAAAGAAAGAAAAAAGAAAGGAAAGAAAGAAGAAGGAAGGAAAGAAAGAAAGAAGAAAGGAAAGAAAGAAGGAAGGAAAGAAAGAAAGAATCGAAAGAAAGAATAAGAATGAAAGAAGAAAGAAAGAAAAGAAAAAAGAAGAAATAAAAGAGAGAAAGAAGAAAGAAAAGAAAGAAAGAAAGAAAGAAAGAAAGAAAAAAGAAAGAAAAGAAAAGAAGAAAGAAAGAAAGAAAGAAAGAAAGAAAGAAAAGAAAGAAAGAAAGAAAGGAAAGAAAGGAGAGGAAGGAAGGAAGGAAGGAAGGAAGGAAGAAAGAAGAAAGAAAGAAAGAAAAAAGAAAGAAAGAAAGAAATGAAAGACAGAAAGAAAAAGAAAAGAAAGAAAGAAGGAAGGAAAGAAGAAAGAGAAAGGAAATAAAGAAGAAAGAAAGAAAGAAATGAAAGACAGAAAGAAAAAGAAAAGAAAGAAAGAAGGAAGGAGGAGGAAGGAAGGAAGGAAGAAATAAAGAAAGAAAGAAAGAAAGAAAAAAAAGAAAGAAAGAAAAGAAAGAAGAAAGAAAGAAAGAAAGAAAGAAAGAAAGAAAGAAAGAAAGAAAGAAAGAAAGAGAAGAAGAAAAGAAAAGAAAAAGAAAAAAGAAAGAAAGAAAGAAAGAAAGAAAGAAAGAAATAAAGAAAGAAATAAATTAAGAAATAAAGAAATAAAGAAAGAAAGAAAGAAAGAAAGAAAAAGAAAGAAAAGAAAGAAAAGAAAGAAAGAAAGAAAAAGAAAGAAAGAAAAGAAAAGAAAGAAAGAAAGAAAGAAAGAAAGAAAAGAAGAAAGAAAGAAAGAAAGAAAGAAAGAAAGAAAGAAAGAAAGAAAAGAAAGAAAGAAAGAAAGAAAGAAAGAAAGGAAGAAAGAAAGAAAGAAAGAAAGAAAGAAAGAAAGAAAGAAAGAGAAAGAAAGAAAGAAAGAAAGAAAGAAAGTAGTGAGAAGAGAGGAGAAAAGGGCAAGGGAATGCTAGTTTGCTTGAATGTGTTCTATGAGTATGGCCTGTAGAATAAGTCTGTAGGTCACAGGTGCTGCTTCGGTGTTCTGGCTGGTCACGTGCTTCAAGTTCTAAAATAAGTTATAGCCTAGCGATAAAGTGTATGTTAAAGAGTTTTCTCGGGACATTCTCATAGTGCAAGCTGGGTATGGTATCTTGTGTGGCTGGGCCCTGAGATGCCATCTTATTTTTTCCACCCTTTGTATCTAAGAACACCTGTGGACAGAAAATCTGAGAGGTTATTTTAAATATAGTAAGATTAAGGCATTAAAATATATTGTTATGAGATGTTTCCGTTGGAGTCAGTGATTTCCCATGGTATTCTTTACCTGTAATCCTGTATAAGATCCTTAAGGGATTATTATGGGCCTTATAGTAGAAGACTGATTGCATACCTGTTCTCTCTATGCTGCTGTTTCTGTTGTTGCTGGTTTCTTTGTGGTATAATGTGTAGTCAAGGGTTTGTGTTGTTCTTCTTTCATATGTTTTGGGCACTACTCCTCGGTGTATGTTGACTGTTACAATGTTTGGAATTTCTACCCTGTTAAACCCTTGTTATTTGATTGTTGAGTATTAGTTGTATATAAGATGTATGTTCTAGGTGCTCCAGAATAGTGCTATCATTCTGTGTTTATCTTTCATCTTCTGACTTACTTTGTTTAACATATGTTCTAGGTCCATCCACATTGCTGCAAAGTCCATGATTGTATCATTTCTGACTGCCATGTAGTATTCCATTCTGTATAGATACCACATCTTAATGATCCACTCGTCTGTTGTTGGACATCGATGTTGGTTCCAAGACTTGGCTATTATACTGAGTGCTGCGATAAATAGTGGGGTGCACACATACTTTGGGATGAATGTTCTTTCGACTTGGGGGTAGATACCTAGGAGAGCAATTGCTGGGTCAAATGGCAGCTCAATTTTGAGTTCCTTGAGCACTCAACAGACTGTTCTCTATAGGCGTGGACTAGGGAACATTCCCACGAGCAGTGGATGAGTGTGCCTTTCATACCACATCCCTGCCAACAGAGGCTGTTTGCATTATATTTGATGTGAGCCATTCTCACTGGTGTAAGGTGGTACCTCATTGTTGTTTTGATTTGGATTTCTCTGTTTATGAGTGAAAGTGAGCATGTTTTCATGTATTTGTTGGCCATCTTTCGGTCTTCCTCTGAGAAGTGTCTATTCATTCATCTTTCCATTTTTTATGGCATTATTTGGTTTCGGGGGGCTCAGCTTTCTGAGTGTTTTGTATATTCTGGATATCAGCCCTTTATCTGATATGTTGAGTGAAAAGATTTTTTCCCAGCCAGTTAACTGTCTTCTTGTGTTATGTAGGATTGCTTTTGTCTTGCAGAAGCTTTTTAGTTTGATGTAGTCCCATTTGTTTATGTTTGACGCTAAAGTTCTTGCATTGGTGCTCCATCCTCGAAGACCTTTTTGATATATAGGTCTTTGAGTATTCTACCTATTTTATTCTCTGTAAATTTTATAGATTCGGGTTTAATTTCAAGGTCTTTGATTCATTTTGAGTTGATTTTTTATAAGGAGTGAGGTATAGGTCAATTTTGAATTTCTTCTATGTGGTTTTCCAGTTGTACCAACACCATTGTTGAAAAACTTTCTTTGTTCCATTTCAATTTCTTGGCTCTTTTGTCAAATATTAGTTGACTGTATATCTGGGGGGTTATCTCTGGAAATTCTGTTCTAACCCACTAGTCTGAGGCTCTGTCCTTGTACCAGTACCATGCTGTTCTGATCACTATGACTTTATAGTATAGCTACAGGTTAGGTAACGAGATGTCACCCAGCTTGTTTTTTAGTTTGTGTTTGGCTATGCTGGGTCTTTTGTAGTTCCAGATGAATTTTATGATTGGTTGTTCTAATTCTTTAAAGAATGATGACTGAATTTGGATTGGGATTGCATTGAATCTATATAGTAGTTTTGGTAGGATAGTCATTTTGATTATGTTGATTCTACCTACCCATGAGCATGGGCTCTTCTTCCATTTCCTTAGATCTTCTTCAATTTCTTTCTGGAGTGTTTTGAAGTTTCTGTGGTATAGGTCCTTCACTTTTCTTGTAAGGTTGATTCTTAGGTACCTCGTATTTTTTGATATTATTTTAAATGGAGTTGTATTTTTGATCTCTCCTCAACTTTATTATTTGTGTAGAGAAATGCTACTGTCTTTTGTGTATTGAATTTGTAGCCAGACTCTTTGCTGTATTGGTTAATTGTTTCTAGAAGTTTTACTGTAGACTCTTTAGGGTTTTCAATGTATATCATCATACCATCTGCAAAAAAAGATAGTTTGAGTTCCTCTTTCCCAATTTGGATTCCTTTGATTCCTGTCTCTTGTCAGATTGCTGTTGCTAGGTCTTCTAAGATTATATCGAATAAGATTGGAGAGAGTGGACAACCTTGCCTAGTTCCTGAGTTTAGTGGAAATGCTTCTTGTTTCACCATTAAGGATAATGTTGGCTGTGGGCTTTTCATAGATAGCTGTAAGTGTTCTCAACATGAAAGGGTGTTGGATTTTGTCAAATGTCTTCTCTGCATCGACTGATATGGTCATGTGATTTTTGTCTTTCTTGTTATTGATGTGAAGTATGATATTGATTGATTTGCATATGTTGGACCAACCTTGCATTCCTGAAATGAAACCCACTTGGTCATGATGTATGATCTTTTTGATAAAGTGCTGGATTTAGTTTGCTAAAATTTTGTTTATAATCTTTGCATCTATGTTCATTAGTGAGATTGGTCTGTAGTTTTCTTTCTTGGTGGTGTCTTTGCCATCTGTGGGAATGAGTGTTATATTAGCCTCATAAAAAAAGTTGGGGAGGATTCCTGTTTCTTCGATGGTTTGGAAGAGCCTGTGGAAAAGTGGTTGTAAATCTTCTTGGAATGTTCGATAGAATTCGCCTATAAATCCATCTGGACTTGGAATTTTGTTCTTAGGGAGTTTCTTAATTATATCTTTGATTTCCTCCGAAGTGATTTGTCTGTTTAGGTTTTCTAGGTCTTCCTTATCCAGGCTTGGAAGATGGTATTTTTCCAGGAATCTGTCGATTTTTACTGGGTTCTCTAACTGAGTATAGTTGTTCATAATATGATCTCATGATATGTTGTATTTCTTGGGGTTCTGTTGTAATCTCTCCCCTTTCATTTGTGATCCTACTGTTTTGGTGGACTTGGAAACTTGCTAGGGTTTCTCTTCGTATCTCCAGATGTTAGGGTTCTCCTTAATTTACCCATATTTCTTTGCATTTATTGGTGTGGTTTGGAGTGCAGTGCCTTCCACGTTCAGCCTGCTTTTGCCCCCTGTGGCATGGGTATGAGTCCCTTCCCTGAGCATGGTTTTAGAGGGGTCTGTTGGGTGAGCTCCCCTAGCTTTGGCTCCTCCTATGCTCTCTAGTACGGCCTGGTCTGTTTTTTTCCTTTTGTTGGCAGCTAGTGCATTTCCCCTCCTGGGCACAATGTTGTACAGCGCTGTTGAGCTGAGCTCCCTGTTCTCCCTCCTTTCCCTGGGAGTCAGCAGAGCTCCACCCCCTCTGAGCCTCAGCTGAGGAAATTCACTCAGCGAAACCCACCTGTCATTCTCTCTTCGCCCCTGGGGGTCCCAGATCCATTCCGGGGGTTCAGGGACAGGCTGCTCTAAGATACCCCAAGGTCCCGGGAGTAGACCAAAGCTCACCCGGTCTATATGCTCTAGCCCTTCCCAGCCGCACAGAGTGGGTCAGGGGCAGGGTTCTCTGGGTGCCCACGTGGGTAGGTGACCTGGTGGCACAATCGCCCTGCCTGCAGTCGGGTAGCGGGTCCCTGGGGGTCTGGCAGTGGGCTGCTGCTGAGCGTGTAAATCTGCTGCCCACGTGGGGGATGGCCGGGTGGCGGGCTCACTCACCCTGCCGGTAGTCGGGTGGGGGGTCCCTGGGGTCTGGCACGGGGCTGCTGTGGAATGCGGGTCCGGCGCCCACATGGGAAGTTGGCCAGGTCTGAGTCTTTTATTCTCTTTCTCTCTATCTTTTTTAATCCTTGAATATAGCCCATGTCCACTTACTCAGCAAATGTGCTAAATTTCTATTCACAATAGATTCAGAATACAGGAAACACATTCTAGCCACTTTTTCTCAAATAAACCTACCCAAAGTACACTCACAATCTTTTTCTTCATTCTGTTTTATGGGGAAAAGTTTGCTTCCAACCTTACAAGAAAGATATATCTCTATTTATGTATTGGCAAATACCACACTCTAGTCTCCCAGAATCATACATCTTATCAGTTTCAGAGGCATCCAACATCCTTTCACATTGAATATCTGCCTATTCAAATGCTAAAACCCAAACAGTAGCATCAATTTTCTATATAACTTTTCCCCAATTCTCTCTGTGATCTTATGGCAGGTGTGATCCTATGGCACAGTGACCCAGTGATTCCTACCTTGATGACATTAAAATGCATAGATCACCTTACCTTCTCATTTTGGAACATCAGTTTCAAGTCCTTCATAACACAGATATTTACTACGTGGTGATTAAAAGCAATGTGATGGAGCTTCACAAGCTTTGGCACTTAGTTCATCTGTTTTCTTCCATTTTCAGAAGTCATCTGATTTGTATGAAGCACCCCACTGTTTCTAGAATAGCCTCTAAAATAACACTGCTTTAGATATAGAAAGCCAGACCCCTTACATAGCTGTCTGTTACCTGTTCTCAAGTTTCACTTAAAAGCAAGAACACAAAGCCAACATAGAAGCTTACTACAGGATCTCTTAACCAGAATTAAGCAGCTGAGAAGCCTGTAGATTCAGGTCACAGAAAATCAATTCTGTAGGGGTCATTATTTGGATACATATATATTTTACATATATACACATATATAATTCAAATATAGTTCTTTCAGTAGCTCCATACTTCAATTTATTCTGGAGTTTTGCCTGAATAGCATAGTGCGATCCTGCATTTGCAAGTAAAATTTCTCATGTACTAAACTGTCATTTACATTTACTTGTTGAATTTCAATTCAAGAATTTGATTCTCACTCCTTATTTATCTAACAAGCTCTCCTCATGAAGTAGACTATATATATATATATATATATATATATATATATATATATACTTCATGAAGAGAGCTTGTCAGATTATTGACTGACTATATATATATAAATATATACATAAATATGTATATATATTTATATATAGTCAGTCAATAATCAGCCAATAAGAAACAAACAAAATGTTTACTATATATGGGTCCTACCATCTTTTTCCTGTTGCTCATAATCCCAAATATCAGCTCTGTTCAACATATCTCATAATGCAAATCTAGGTGACTAAAGGTTATAAACATAATTAAAAGACAAATTCTGTAGTTGAAACTAAAGGCCTTAAATACATTATGATGTTATAAAAATAATATTATTTCTATAATTTCTATATTGTACTCCTATATATCAGAATATGATAATAAAAATAAAAATTTTGTGCATTAAGTTTACATTTTCCTTTTGTTATGTAATTTAATGTTATAAATATTTACTAGCATCTGTACAAAAGAATGGAGGTTCAAAGTGTTTATTGTAATAACTCAAGATGCTTACTTATAGTAAGGTAACCAAAACTAGATTCTTATGTTTCTTACAAAAAAATGAGGGAATAATCTTTATAAACATTAGATTAATTATATACTAATTTATTTGATAAAGTTTGTTTAGAAGTTGTGTTTCAACAATATTACAATTAGACAGTTTAAAATATCAAAATCATTGACCAAAATATATTGTAAATATTCTAATGAAGTTTGTTTTCTTGTATAAAATAATCTATATGCATACTTGACTAATCATGTTTAGATTCATGTCTTTAGTATTTTTAATTTTTTAGAAATTTTGTTGAATAAAATTTTTAAAGAAAATATTTGTTACCAAAACTGTTTTTTAAGAACACATTATATATAATATTGATGAATATTTTGAAGGATGCAAATGGTGGTTATTTTCTCACTGTGATGAATTGTTCTTAGATTTAAATAACATTTTATCATGGCAAAATTTGAAGTCTATTTTCTTTGCCTTCAACCTTCACTTTCTTACCCTTTATCACTTCTGGGACATAAAACAATCTACCTTTTTATATATCCTGTAAGGAGTCTGCCATTCACTCTTCCCAGTGATATAAACTGGAAATGATAAGATATAAGAAAATTACTAAAATTACATTTGACCAATGAAATATGTTTTAAATTAAATGTCTTTGAGATAATATGGTGCTAAGCCTTTTATCTCTAATTGCTGAGTTAGAGAATTTGCTCACTGACCCTTGAAATCTTCTACCTTAGTCAGCTGGAATAAATGATTGAGTTTGGCCAGATGAAAATGCTAATGGTGAATTTCAAGACATTTATAGAAGTAAAGGTGCCCATGTCTTCAGTAAGCAAATTCATTCCTAAACTTTCAAACCATATTTCCTACTTTGTCCTTCCAAACACATAGACTTTTGAATCTCAAAATTAGAAAAACAATGTATTATAATAAGTTCAATATCATTTATATTTATGTTCTCTTCATCTGAAAAGCATCATCAGAAAATATGCAGATAAAGACCAGGGGATTCATGTGTCAAATAGAAAGCAGGTCAACCCTATAATGCAGAGAAAATAAAATGAGAAAGACTAGTTTTTGAAGTTATAAACGTTTCTTCTTATTAATTTGATGCTCTCAAAGAAGTGGGAACCAAAAAAAATTGATTTCTGAGACAATTTTGTAAATCTGAAGAGACAGGAAAAAATGTAAAACTGTGAGCTTATGAGAGAGCTGATGAATTGGATTCATTATAACATTAATGTTCAGTTTTGTGATTTTATTATAAACTTAATGTGGGAGAAGACAGTGTGCTTTTGTAATTTACTCTGTATGTCCAGTTGCTCTGGTCAAAATGAAAATTGTGTGAAAATCTGAGTATAACCATAGTTATTAGAGCCAGTTAACAAAGAGAACAACTACAAGTTAAAGTTATATGTGAGAGATTAACCATAGAGTTTAAGCAGGATAACTGGCAAGACAGAACATTAAGTGAAGGCTAATGCTAAGTTGGTAATAATAATTTGGAGATTCCAGAAAGACTGAAAAAATTTAAATTAGAATAATAAAGGAAATTTTAAAAGAACATGCTCAGGGGCCACAACGATAGCACAGTGATAGGGCATTTGCCTAGCAGGCGGCTGACCTAGGACAGACTGCAGTTTGATCCCCGGTGTCCCATATGGTCTCCCAAAGCCAAGAGCTATTTCTGAGCGCATAGCCAGAAGTAACCCCTTAGTGTCACCGGGTGTTACCCCAAAACCAAAAACTAAGAAACAAGCAGAGTATGCTCCAAGACTGGGTTGACAAAACTATAAGCAAAAGAGACATTAAAAGGAATGGCAATATCTTAATTATTTAGAAATTGTGATTTCTGAATATTCAACACTAAAAACTTGTCAGAAAGGAAAATACTTAGACTTCACTTCAGATCTGTCATAAAATCTAGATAGTTGAACCTGGAAACCTCTATTTTAATTTGCTTTCAGAGAATTCGATATATGAAGTTATTAGACAAATTTTGTAATGTCACTTGTAAAGGATAGTGAACAAGATAGAGTTATGATATTTTGATGAAATAAATATGTATTTGTCTTTTGTCCCTGACTAATAATAATTAAAAGTTCCTGGGTCATATTGCAGAGATGATTATAGATAGATAGATAGATAGATAGATAGATAGATAGATAGATAGATAGATAGATAGATAGATAGATAGATAGATAGATAGATAGATGATAGATAAATAGATAGATAGATAAACAGGCTGGGGAAATTATCATACCATAACATATTTGATCTATTTTCTATTGTTTCTGCAAAGCACACTAAATATTTGTTTGCCAACATTTGACCTTATTTTTATGAGGAATATTTTTCTTGTCTTTGAAATCACAGACCCATGGATTGTCTGTGTAACCTAATTTATTTTCATGTTTTGAGGTCACTTTTGTCATCGTGAATCCCTGTACCTATGTAGATAAAATTGGTGTCCTGTTTTTAATTTGTTTTATGTCATTTTATTATTAGATAAACAGAAGAATCTAAAAGGATGAAAGAAATATGTTCTTCCATACAAAAATGAGAAGATATTAAAGAAATTAATTTTCTAGGGCCAACTTGACTCAGAGAGGTTATCCTTTTTTAGAAAATGTAAGAAATTTTTTTCTGTTTTTTTTTTGAGTCATTTTAAAAAATCATAAAACTTACATAGAGAATTTAGGGGAATGTCAATATATATCCAGCAAGCCAAAAGTAGAAGAAATTTTGGGTTTAGAATGATATTTAAACTAGAGACGTTGAAGGCCAGAGAGATTGCAAAGTGTAAGGCATTTGCCTTCCACACAGCCTATTCAGGATGGATAGTTTTGAATCTCATAAGGTCCCCCGTGCCTGCCAGGAATGATTTCTGATTTCTGAGAGCAGAGTATCTATCTATCTATCTATCTATCTATCTATCTATCTATCTATCTATCTATCTATCATCTATCTGTCTGTCTGTATCTGTCTGTCTATCTATCTACAATCATCTCTGACAATATTGAGCACAGCTGAATGTGACCCAACACTTCCCCACCCCAAATAAATAATTGAACTAGAGACATTGTATAGAGAAGTCTTTAACTTGTGATAACTAGCATTAACTTCAGGTAAATAGTCTCAGAAGACAAATAATAATGGAACATTCATTTAAAATATGGAGAGCTAATAAGTTGCTGTAAATAACAAAACTACACAGCTATTGTCAGAAGTGTTGAAAGTAGAAAATAATTTGATGTAAAACATTGTTAATGGAGCAGAAGAGTTCAATAAATTGTGCAGTGAGGATACACAGTCATCTATAATAATATAGTATTTATATAAACTAAATTAACTGGAAGAAATTACATTGAGATGGAAGTTAAAATTGTTAACATATGAAGGAGAGGTGACTTGATTTATTAAGATTCAATAAATCCTGCACATTAATTCTTAATTATGACCTTCATTTGTCTAAATTTTGAACTAAAATAGTATTTAAGTTATTCCTGTCCCTATTCTAAATCTTTTTCAGTATAAAAATTGAAAAATTTTATATAGCAAAAATATATATAGGCATTTTGCATATATATTCCCCAAATACCGTATAAACCACATTGAGCATGATACTTCCTAGTTTTTAGTTGGTATATTTTTTTAACATTATGCTAGCCATATTTGTTATTCAACTGTCAAGAGTATATCTTATTCTATTCAGTATCATCCCCTTACTATTTAGAAAGGTTACTACTGTTGCATATGTCATCTTTCCTTTAATATTCAGTTTACAGCACCTACTGTTAATGAATCATATATTATTGTTAAAAGATACTGTTTATGGGGCTGGAGCAATAGCGCAGTAGTAGAGTGTTTTCCTTGCATGCAGCTGACCCAGGAACAACCTTGGTTCAATCCTGGGCATCCGATATGGACCCCCAACCCAAAAGCAGTTTCTGAGTGCATAGCCAGGAGTAACCCCTGAGTGTCACCAGGTATGATCCAAAAACTTACTAATTAAATAAATAAAGTAAAAAATACTGTTCATATGTTAAATGTCCTACTTATTTATGATCTTATTTTTTCCATTTTTGGAGGGGTGATGAGGTTTCAACCATACTTTGAGGTACTTGGTGCAATTTCTATGTGTACTCAGGATACCATACATTAATACACTACTAAGATCAAACGAGTGAATAACCTCTGTCTCTGTCTCTCTGTCTTTGTCTCCCTCTGTCTCTCCCCACATGCTCTCTGGGTCACAATTTTATTTGTGATTATTTCCCAAGGTAACTGCCATAGTATGGTTTAGATAGCAAAATCTACTAGTTTCTATTTTATCTTTCACCATTATAGATTGTTATTCTATGTCTCTACATTAAAAAAATATTTTAAAAAGTTTCTATCTTGATGCCTGTTTTACCCTGAAGAATGTAAAAATAATTTGTTTTAAAAGTAAAAATTTCCCCTGGTTGTAAAAAAAGTCCAGTTTCTCTTTTTTCTGTTCAGTAAAATGATACAGAAGCAATATTTTAAGATTCCCACAAACCAGTGTTCCACAAAATTGAATTCCACCAGTTCGTTTTCCCCACATTGTAAACCATGGGATTAAAATCTATTATTTAACCTTTTTAAATGTGAAGATAATAACACTAATGGAAATATAAACAGTGTAATTGAAAAATTAAATCAATCTGTTTTTTGTCAAAAGGTTTATCCTTAGTGTACATGGCATTTCTTTGTGTGATTCAAAATCTACTGAATCTGTACTAAAATCCAGCAGTATAGTTTTTCCTGTACTTAGAAATTCCTTGTCACCTGTTGGACCTACTTTGTTTAAATTCAACTCTGGCATTATCTTCACAAAGATATTACAGATACCAAAGATTAGGACTCAGTTTCTCAAGAATGCTCCCTACATCAGATATTAATCTCAAATTAATTATCTTAGTTTATGACTGTTTGGCTAGTATTTAGTTTTCCAAAAGTGTCACACATTTTCTAATATAATTTTCTAATATAATTTCATGAACCAACTCTTTCCTTGAATTTTATATGGCTTTATAATATAGGAGCTATCAATTAAATCAGAGGCCATTGTTGATGGCTTGATTCAATTTCCATTCTGTCTCCCCTCACATGAAGTCAGTCCCTCTTTGCACAGTTGTTTTCTCTCTTAACCAAACTCTTTCCCATATACACTATCAGGATATTTATAAAAGGTCACCTCATTGACTTAAAATAGCTTATAAGATGCATCCTGTAACAAGATAACAATTATATTTTTGTTCCAAAGTATATTAATAAGAATAGACAAGATAACAGGTATAATAAAATATGTTCTTACTGATTTTTTTCACAGAGGAAATTTTAGAATTTTTGTGCTCTGAATCTGAAACCATGAAAAATATGAATATATAGATTTCTAATAAATCATATTAATAATGGGCCTGAGTACAATCGGTAAGGTACTTTCCTTGAACATTGCAAACTCCAGTTTGAACCCAAGCACCACATATGGTCTACTGAGCCCACCCAGGGTGATCCCTGAGCATGAAGCAAGCTCTGAGGATGGCCAGGTGTGGCTCCAAAACTAAAACAAAATAAAATCACAGTAACATAGTGTCTAAGTAAAAAATTACCTGGAAAATTTAAGACAATAGTTTGAAGATAACAGTTCATCAGTGAGGCTTCAATCATGAAGACTTTACTATATATAAAGCAAGCTAACAACTCTGTTCTTCTCATACCCACATTAAATTAAAGATACAGAAAACCGAGCTACTACCAGGAAGAAGACAGTATCTGTGTACTGCTAAGAAGAGATGAATAAAATAAGAGACAAATTATTTTACTATCAGGTGATCTCCTTTTACTGGCAATAATATCTGAAGGACTTAGGGGCACATGAAATAGACATTAAATGGTCTTAAGTGCTGGGAAATTTTTATAAGTGTCTAATTTCTTTTATGGTAAATCAGGGAACCAATAAAATTGCACTGATAATTCATTAACTGTGTTCTTTCCAATCAAAACTATTTATATTTTAAGCTTTGTAGATATGCTCTGCTTTTGCATTAATAATTATAATGCATTCTATTTGTGAATACATAAAAACTAACTGCATAGCAAGGAAATGTAAATAAGATAGTCCTTGAGGAGGCTGCATAATTTAACAAATGTTTATAAATTCCTGCCCCTGCTGAAAAAAGCATATTTACTAGCTATAATTTAAGGTATTTCATCTTTTAGGAAACTTGACTGTGATATGTGTTTTCTTTTTATACAATAATATTGTACTATATTTAAGCATAAATCACTAATGTGAGAAAAATATTGCTTAGTAACACTTTGTTTTATAGATTGAACCTGTAAAATTAAACATTTCTTTTAGGGACAAAACTACAGTGTAAATTGATTTTGTTCATTTTTTACTCTGATTATTTATTAGAAAAGTACAAAATTTTCACTTAAAAACTATATTTCAGATTAGGTATGTTCTAAGCAGATATTCAGAAGTGCTAAAATTATTATCAATAATTATTGGTACTGACCCTTTACTTATTATAATGTTACTATAATCCAGAGTTAAAAGCTTTAGGCAAGTTTTAGGCATCTTCAACCTTTGGAAAATTCAGTTTTAATTGAGAACAAATTTTAAAATATTATTTATACTCAATCATATTTTCTCACAAAATTAATTTTATGGTGTAAAAGCATGAAAATTTTATAACTAATGGATAAACAGTTTAATATTTACATGCAGCTATAAAAGGAAAAATTATACTAGCACATTGAAAGATTTAGGTGTCACAGAAATAAATGTTGTTGAATAATTTTTTATCTAAAGCAATATTTTATTTATATTTTTTATAAAAATATTTTGGGTTTTTGGACAACACCCAGTGATACCCAGGGGTTTTTCTTGGCACTGTACTCAGCAATTGCTCCTGGAAGGCTCAGGGGACCCTATGGGATGCTGGGGATCAAACCTGGGTCAGTCAGGGAAACATCCTACTCACTGTGCTATTAACTTCATGTTGTTCAAAATTTAAAAAAAAATACTAGATAACTAGTCATTCTTAAGGATAAAATAATTCAGTGTTTCATAAATAAGCTATATTATGAATTGATAATATAAAATCTTCATTTAAAACTCTTAAAGGAGAGGCCAGAGCAATGACTCAAGCAGAAGGCATCTGCCTTGCCTGTGCTAGCCTAGGACAGACAGCGGTTTGATCCCCTGGCATCCCATATGTTCCCCCAAGCCAGTGTAATCCCAGAGGGTAATTCAGGTGTGGCCCAAAAATAACAAAGCAAAACAAAACAAAAGAAAAAATATCTTAAAGGAAATACAGTCAAAATAAATAAGCAAGTTTTAAGTATTATAAGTTTTCACTGATAACCTAATATGAACATATTTATGCTAAAATATATTTATAATATATAAATATCTAAAAATATTTATGCTAAAGATATTTTAGGAAGAAAACATCTCCATAATGGACTCACTTATGCT
Source organism: Suncus etruscus (assembly GCF_024139225.1). Lineage (NCBI taxonomy): Eukaryota > Metazoa > Chordata > Mammalia > Eulipotyphla > Soricidae > Suncus > Suncus etruscus. The sequence continues at coordinate 62,864,684 of NC_064860.1, read as the reverse complement.
AAATCAACATATCATGACATACTTTTTTTTTAAATACAGAGATGAAATCTTAAGCTAATCTTGAAAGGAATTATCTTATTAGCTTTATTTAGGTGATTTAAAGAAAAACCATTTAGTACCCCCAAAAAATAACTGTAATATCTCCTTTGTCACCTCATAACTTCCTTATCCTTATTTCTTTTGGTCTAACATATGTCCTTTACATAGCTTCTCAGAGCCTCTTTTTATAAGCTAGATAAAATACTGCCCAGTTTAAATTGATCTTATTTCAAATAAACTCATTTTAATATAGGTGTTTATTTTTATATATATATGTTTATTTTTGAACACAAGTTAAATTAGTCTCTAATGAGGTCCTTTCCTTATGATATTAGTTTTTACTCCAAAGAAAAGAGGTAATTTTAAAGAATGTGTGAAATCCTATACTAACCATAAACTTTCCATGTATCATCTCAAACCAACTTAAAGGACACCAAGTTTGAAAATATCCTAACTCAGGTAGTTAGAGCCTTATCAAATTTGATGCTGTCTTCCTGGACCTTAAGGTTCATTTACATGGGGATAATGTAGCATACAAATTATAAAGGAATGCATTTCAGTTTCACCCTTAATACAACCAACTTCAATCACACCCAATCTAGACCACAGAGGACTGAAATATAGTTCAAAGACTAGTAAACATTATGTGAAACAGCCATGTCTAATCCCAAGAATCTTAGACTTAGGCCCTGAACACACCCAGAAATGAGAACAAAGCTTAGAGTAGCTCCAGAGCACTGTCAGAGTATTCCAAAAGCAAAAAAATTAAAATAAAATAAAACAATAAAATAAATAAAATAACATATATTACAGTTATATACACTAATAGGTGGGTGGTTATCACACTAGTGTTTATAATGGTCTGGCTTGTTATCATTGTGGGTAAATGCAACTTAACTTGGCATCTAGAAAAACTGCAGTGTAAGCAATAACCAATAACAACATTTGTAACTTTAAGATTTATATCTTCAGAGTGACATACTGCGATAAAATTATACCTACACTTAAATTATTTAAAGACAACAGAAGTGGCACCAGAGCAATAAACATCAGTAGGAAGTTTGCATTGTATGCTGCCGACCTGGGACAGACCTGGGTTCAATCCCCGGCCTTCCTTATGGTCTCCAAAGCCTGGCCCAAAAACCAGAAGTAAAAAAAAGACAACAGAAAATAATTTTCCTTAGGATATTTTTCTTCTATCTTTATCATTGTTATTATTATTGTTTTAATGTAAGCAACATGTGTATTATTGACCTTTGTTGACACAGTTTTTTATACAGTTATTTGTATGGCCACCAAGAAACTACCTATTATCCTTATATTACCTCAAATTTACTTCCACATTTTCACCTCCCTTCTTCATGCCACAGTCCACACTTAGTAATCTCAGTTTTGTAATTCAAAGGCTTGTCATCATGCAATATTTTCTACTTGCTACACAGGATTTTTTTTTCAATTTCTTTTTTTATGTGGTTTTAAAAGTGAGTATTTTTTGTTGACATCGTGATATTTTTACTGGAATGTACTTTCAATATGAAAAGTGAGTTGAAATGATGCTATAAATATTATATCATCAAACCTGCAATAGTATTATCCGTAAACTGAATATAACTCTTAACAGGCACTCCGGTAGTCATTTACTCCATTTGAAATCTAAATACTCAAAATGTAAGTAAAATTGTTACTAAATTGGCTTTTTAGGTTTCTCTGCCCAAATCTATAAAATGCGAAGAAACTTCCTAATTGCTCGTAATCTGCTCTATGGAATTGCAACAGATGGAGCATAAAGATGGCTCCATGCTAAACAACTAAATGTGGTAACTACCTTCTGTGCTTTTCTGGTTTATATTTCTATTTTTTAAATTTCTTTTCTGTAGTAACACAAATTTATTTTTTTAAATGTCATAGCCATTTTTTCTTTGTTATAGGTGTCTCTTTAATATGGTAGAGAAAACAGTAAGTCTGGTTTTAGAAAGAAACAATAAAAATAAAGTTTGAAAAGATATAAATGATTGTATTTCCAAAATAAACATTTGTAAGAACTAGGCAAGATAATTTACAATTTAAGATACTTTATAGTATGTATTTCTTAAAAAATTTTAATGGCAATAAATAAAAAACATTTATTTTTGCATGTAGGAGGCCTGGATTCTCAAACACCAGTACTCCATACTCACCTCAATACAGACAGAGAAATGACTATGCACAGAACCTGAATAGACCAAGAACAACATTAGTGAAGATACAAAACCAAGCAACAGCATTCAGTATAGTGATGTTGGACTAGCAATATTAGAGGGTTATTTCTGAACATCTAGTTTTTTCAATATGAATTTTACAGCATTAAGGATTTGTAAAATATGAAGGGAAATTAAATATCTTAGTAAGATGATCACACTGATTTCTCTAGAATGGACAATATATTTTCCTATTGTATTCCACAATATTAGCATAAAAATTAAATATAGATATTATTTTTTGTAAAAAACAATATGGCTAGAGCCTATTATTTAATATATTTAATCTTTCCCCAAGAAAGCTACTGCCTATTTTTTAAAAAACAACTGTGCTACATTTTATAATCATATAAAGACAGTAATAGAGTTAATCCAGTTAAAAATATTACAGTATTAGAGTGAAATTCAACATTAAGTGAAAAACTTTTCAAACATGCAAGTTGATCATTAAATTAATTATTAGAGTCAGAGATATAGAAGAATGAGCAAAGTGCTTGGTTGCTTTGAACCCAAGAGACTTGGGTTAGATCCTCAACATCTCATTTGTCTCCCCTAAAATAACCATAAATAATCCCTGAGTGTAGAACCAGGAATAAACCTTGATCATAGTTGTAAATGGCCCAATAAAATAACCAAAGTAATTATCTATCATGCGATAATTTTTCAGGTAAGGAAAGAAAACTACAAACTGTTGTTAAATATATTTTTGTTCAAGTTACCTGGCATTTTATAAAATAAGTATCTCAAAAATCATGTTCTCTTATAAGAAACACACAAAATTTAATAATGAAAATTATCAGATTATGATCATTAAATAAATTGTTATTTGCACAAATAAATAATAAATTATTATTTACAAATATACTAGAGTAGAGCCACCACAGTAACCCAGGGCTAAAAGGCACATAAAATATTTGGGGAAATAATTATATTGATAAGTGAAAGAATTATTGACTTTCTGATGAAATAATGATTGGCTAAAGATATCTAGTTAAGAAAGAAATCTATGGAGTAAAATCTAACCAGAGGTCATTCTCTCTACTCAATAGAATAGAAACAGAAGCCAAAAAGCAAGAGCTACTACTGATATATTAACTAAAGATCATCCTTCTTGAATAAAATAAAGATAAAAATGAGATAGAACTAAGTATAAAGGACACAGAGGAAATATCTATTTCAATTTCCATCCCATATCAATCAAGTTCATAGTGAAAAGACACCTTCAACATTTAAGTGTTTGAATGAAACTCATTAACATTGCTCTGTAACTTCGCATTTATCATGAGTCAAATAATAGGAGCAAATGGAAAACTTGTATTACCTTTCATTGTATTTAAGTAAATATTTAATCATCACTATATAAATTGATTTTAAATTATTTCTTCTCTATTATTATTTATTTATATTTTATTATTTATTTATATTTATTATTATTTATATGATATATGATATATTTGTTGTTTTTAATGATTTCAGTTCATGTGTTAATTTTATGAATGTTTTATAATACTGAAAGGGCCAGTCATGATTTCTTATGAGTTAGACATATAAGATCACATAGAACAAAAACCAAAGTCTTAGAATTGTTATCCATTCTGTTATGAAAGGTCTATTGTAACACATATATCTACAATTCCTTTATAAAATGTTTAATTATTTTAATCAGAGACATATAAAATATCACTTGAGGGGGTAGTGAGCACTTTTTTCTAAACAAGTAACAAAGGGAATCATTGTCATTAATTTAAAATGAAGTGAAAGTTTTAATTATAAAATGTTAAGATGATGAACACTGAAGTGAAAAATATGGTCACAGTTTTCAAGTAGTTGTCACTTGACTGAGATTACATAGTAGGTAGGTTGTTTGAAGAATATTCAACAACAGAAAATATAAAAATGCATTTTGTTAATACTATATGAAATGTAGATATTTTAGTCCTTCATGTAAAGAATTTTTCAGATTATCTAATAAATAATCAGAGTATGTTCCCCAGAAATTGATCCCAGGAGAAGGGATGGGCAGAGTAAAGAATCATTGGAGCTTCTCATTAAAGTTAGACTGGAAATATCTAGATTGTATAAATCTACCCCTTTTTCCTATCATTTAACAATATAATCTAACTACATTTTTACATAATTTACTCTTAATAAATTATAGCACTCACCTCAAGGAAATTTCTATTATTGTACTCATTTTGAATTTATCCCTTGCCTCTTCAATAAAACCTCTATGGATGCTTATAGTTTCCTAGTCTAGCAACTTATCACTCTTATTCATCATATCATCAATATTATTTACAATAACAATTTAAGGAGATATAAATAGATTTATCTACTAGTTTATCTCTCTTATAACACTGGTGCTCTAATACTATCTCTCCACTATCTAAACTTAGGGTCATCTTTGTGTGCCTTCTTTAAAATTATTTTACAAATTTTATTCTGAGAAATAATTCCTACTATCATCACCATGACTTTAACAAAAATACCTTAGTTATATTGTTATTTTCAAAATTGCATGGCATAGAAAAGCTAAAATTTGTCCAAATTCTCATTTATCCCTGTCTCTACACTTAGGTATCATTCCTGGCTGACTCAGGAGACCATTTGTGATGCCAGGAATTGAACCTGAATTTGCCGTATACTAGGCCTAACACACTGAAATATGATTCCAACCTTATCCACCAAACCGTAAAAGTTTATATAAGGTCAGTCAACAGTCTCAGTAATTGATTAAAGTTACCTTTCCCATACATCTATGCCAGAACAATTGGTTTTGAATATTTATCAAGAATAAAAAATTTGAGTTTTCATAAATACAAAATTTAGTTAAACCCTCATAAACCTCAAGCGTTCAAAAAATACTATTTCAAAAAGCTATCCCCTTTTGTTTGTGGCAGCACTACTTTCAATAACAAAGATCTGAAAGTAACCAAAGTGTCCAGGAATGATGAATGGTTAAAGAAACTTTGTTATATATACATACACAATGGACTACCTCTCAGCTCTAAGAAAAGAGAAAATCATGCATTTGCTACTAGGTGAATAATAGCTGAAGGTATCATGGTGAATAAAGTTGGTCAGTAGAAGGATATATACAGTATAATCTCTCTCCTATATGAGATATAAAAAAAATTAACAAGTGAGCAACAAATGGACAAAGTCAACAGAATTGGAGAGTTAATAGAACTGAGCCTCGCTAGGGTGACAATGGAGTGGTAACTGAAACTTGAGAAGAAATAGGAAATTCTAGAGGTAGATGCGGTATTGGAAGAAAACAGGCATAAGTCTGCCATTAACAGTATTGCAAATTACAGTAACTCAATTAAGATAGGATTTGTTGCTTGTTCATCATTCAAGATGAGTTATGTTCTTGAGTTAGATTTTTGGAACCACATGATCCTTCAAGCATAGCCAAGTACAATCCTAGAGTCCTCCAAGCACTGCATCACTGGCTTGAATAATACCAGCCAAGACAGGACAAAGCTGCATGGTGTTCTCTGAAATGCTTGACTGAGAGTCAATAGTGGGTTCTTGAGAAAGATTCACTTCCTGAACAACATGTAAGAGTTCCCATCAATTTCCTGCATGCAATTTCCTCCATGCAATTTCTCTCTCTCTTCTTTTTCTAACATACAAGTTCAGTTAGAAGCCTAAATTGATCTTAGCCAAAATATTTATTTAAATAGTCTAAGCATTTTTATTCTTAAAGCAGTTTCTATTATGAAGAAGTATAAGCAGAATGCACATTTCAAAGACAGGAGAAAGTACAGGGACCTCTGATTGCATGGGTTGAGTTATTGGGTCAATGAGTAGGCTGACAGTATTATCTTCTACCCTAATACTACAAAAGTCATCAATTAAAAAAGTATATTTATTAATATTATATACATAAAATTTAGACCACTATTAAACATTAAATGTTTATCCTTAATTGAACTAAAACACACTTAATATCAAACTTACATGACATTGGTATATTATTGAGAAAATAAGAGTTATCATTATCCAGTTTTATCCAACATCATCAACAACTAGTGTAAAATTTAGTTGTTCAAATCGTGGTTGAGAGTATGCACTCTGGATTTAAATGCTAGTTCAGCCCCTGAGTTTCAGCATGATTAGGAGAGTTTCCTTAATTGTCTCAGCCTTCATTTTGCATTGCTACCAATTTGTGTTTCTCTCATAAGCTGGAAAACTTATGTTATTCAATTGTTAGAACAGAGCCCAACTTGATTAGACTCTAGTGTCATTTTCTGCACCTTGAGTAGTTCATGGTCCAAAAAAAATCAATGTCATTATGTACAAGTGCTTATTAAAGGCAGCTGGAAGAAATACAAGACCACATAAGCATCTATCTTTTACTGGAAAGAGTATTTGTCTTTTAAATTGAGAAGGGACAAGGAAAACTTCTAAAAATGATATCACAATAGCAAACCAGTAACCAGAAGTTGATGAAGTTTATCTGGACTGTTTTTTTGAATATCCAAGAATTACATGTTTTTACAAAGGAAAAAGGTCATATAATGTTGATAAAGTGACATTTCCTAAAGTCAACGGATATAATATTTAGATATTCAAAAATACAAATGCAGTAAGAGAAAACTATAAGAAGCAATACTGCATTTGAAGCACTTATAAATGGTTAATTTATAAAATATTTTATATTTAAATTATCATTATGATATAATATTACATTTCCTGGCTAGTACTTCTAGCTGCATCACTTAACAATGTGAGATCTATTTCTCAAGCTTCAGAAAATACCAATAATATACAATTGGAAATATAAGAAATTATCTCCCATAGCTAAACTGTCTTTGATAGTAGCTGTGTAAATTTGACTGTTTTCCAATTTGTTTCAAAAATGTTAAAAACCAATGGCCCATCTGTGAACAAAATAAATAAATATCAGGATCAACACATTTGGCTTTATTGGTTCTCAAGCCACAGTATAGTGTAATTATCTATTGGCTTTTTCATATTTCATACTTAATTTTTATGGTAAAAATAATTCTATATTGAAACTTACATTATTTCACCTTGTCTTCACTCTACATCTTTTGAATATGTCATTCACAGACAAGAAGATATATAATATTCTCTTTAATCCAGAATTTTATTTAATCTATGGTAGCCCCCTCCATACAAACTTACCTGCATACCTTTTTATTACTGATTCTGGTTACTGAACCCTGAGACATACCCCTGTCTTTGAGTTATAGATTCAATCATTCTTCTTGAAATCTCTTCACCATTAATCAATCTCCAGTTTCAAAATAATCTCCCAATTTAAAACTGGAGATGTTCTCTATTTATACACTTTTTGAATATGTCATTTATAGGTCACCAGCCTCTTGCTTACTCTCATAATAAATAATTTCTAATTATGTTACTTTTTCATTATACTTTCAACTATTTCTATTATTCCCTCTCACTTCTATTTTTGCTTTTTTTTAAATCTCTCAGCTTCATTGTGGCCTAAGCATACTATGAACTTTTATGATCTTATAAATTTTTATTTTTTCATAATTTCATATATATATTTCATCTTTATTGTTTAGCAGACATCCTTGAGTACAGCCTAAAGAGTCAGTGTAATACCTATATATTGAGACCAATATCTAACAAATACAATAAAAGAGAATGAGCAATGGTAGAAATAGAGATATGCCCATTTTCTGACAATAGTTGTACTATTTTGTCAGTTTTCACAATGCTCTAACAATGTTTCTTGATTGCACTGATTTGGCAATTAAAGTGGATGTAAGATAGACTCATAAATGATACTTACAATTCACATCATATCTTAAGAGAACATTTCTTAAGCTAAATATTACTTTCTCTGATAAAATTATGACACATGGTCAGAAAAGTTCAAGACAATTTTTTTTACTATTTTGATATTAATAAGAAGGTACACTTCCTTTTGATGTCAAATTTATTTCCATATTCTACCAGGTGATCTTCATTATTAATCAACAGATAACTACAGAATCTTTTAAATATTACAGAATTTCAGAAACTGCAGACTATATGATATTAGGTAGACATTGACTCTTATTTCAGATTATTAGAATTGTCAAACATAGTTTTCCTCTGTGGGAATCTCAATAGTCACATCTGTACTGTATATCACTAATTAATTGTTTCATTACCAAGTAATATTATGCAACTTCATGGGAATGGGAAATAGAACATTACCACAAATGGGAACAAGTGTTATGACAATAAAAATAGAAAGCCCAGTAGCAAAAATCAACCATTGTAGTTATTTCACATAGTATCTTCACAGATGACAAACATTTCAGTTTCTCAGATGGTTATTGCCCATGTTTGGTTTCAAGTCATTCCATCAGTTTTGAAAGCATCAGTTATTAATTTTCAGGCTGGTACTTTGAAGTATCTCGAGAAATAGAAAACAGTACTGTGTGAAGTAATTTAGTTGCTGGATGCTGAAAACTTGCTTATTATGGCATAATTTTCCACCCCAAATCAAGGGCAGCAATAGACTATTGCCCACTAGAGAACATTCAAAAGGGAGAGTTGGGCAATAAAAATACCATGGTAAAAGATTGCTACATGCTAAATATGCTATTCAGTCTTCTGCTAAACATGAGTTTGAAATTGATGCAAAGGATAGGTGCCATTCATGGCCCTTAATAGGTCCATATCAATTTTTTCAGCACAGCCTTCTATTGCTAATAATGTTGATGTATGTATAAAAAATACCACTAAAATTTTATGAACAGGCTTTTGATCCCAGAAGTGTCTTTATCATAAGTGTGTGCTCCAGAGATATTACAATGACCCACATATCTTTGCTTGTTTCTTGTTTTATGTTGTCTGAATACTTGATTTACTGAACTCTACAGTAATAACAAGAAACTTCTGTGAATAGTTGCATCTTTCACTTAAATGCATCTTAACTTTTGTATTCTGTGGTCTTATAATTCTTGTTCTTGTTGTTTTACAGAATATATCTAGATATAATGATCAGAAATAGTACTTTTGTTACCCGTAGGACTGCAATTGCTGCCCCATATTATAGACTGCATCTATTTATGCATAAAAATTTTACTAGCAACTTGAGAAACATAGCAATAGCACATATATCCATTTTGTGGGTGACTTCTAAGGGAGAAAGAGTAACTATGAATATGGTCATCAAAATGTTTACAACTTGAACTAAATTCGAATCTATCCTAAGCTTTTTTTTTTTTTTTTTGGTTTTTGGGTCACACCCGGCGTTGCTCAGGGGTTACTCCTGGCTGTCTGCTCAGAAATAGCTCCTGGCAGGCACGGGGGACCATATGGGACACCGGGATTCGAACCAACCACCTTTGGTCCTGGATAGGCTGCTTGCAAGGCAAACGCCGCTGTGCTATCTCTCCGGGCCCTATCCAAAGCATTTACATGCTTTCTCATTAACACATACTATAGAATAAACATCAAGTAAGAAAATAGAGATTTAAGAGAGTGAGACAGAGAAGCAAAATGCCTGCCGCAGAGATAGACAGGGATGGGGGTAGAAGGGAAATGGAGGACAATGTTACTGAGAAAGTTACACTGTTGAAGGGTGATGAGATCAAAGAGACACAAACTATAACAATCTAAACTTAAAATAGACCTGTACTGGCAGGCCAGAGTGAAAAAGGATCATAATATAGGATGCACTCTGGAATCATTGGTGAAGGGAGGTTAACACTGGTAGTGGGATTAGCCCTTCATTGTATGTCTATGAAGGACTTTGTAAATCACAATGGTTTCAATAAAATAAAATTTAAAAATTGAATCACTCTTTAAGAACAAAGAATAAAAGTGTCCTCAATTTTCACTATAAGGTTCAACTAGTTTTATTTTATCATTTTTATATTGATGTCTATTAACCCTATGAAGCTGTAATTCAATAAAATAATATAATATAACAATTTTTTTCTTCTATAGGGTAGAATAGCACAAAATTTGTCAAAACCAAACTATAAATTCCCAAACTTTCAATTTACTTAACAGCTTAGAGTTAAAGCATTTTCCAATATTCACCATTAGAAAACCTATTGAGGGATATTTTCAAGAAGTTATAACAAAATTTTAAAATGAGGCCATAGCAATAGCACAGCACAATGGGTGTTTGCCTTGCATGCAGCTGACCCAAGTTCAATTCCTAGCATCCCATATGATTCCCTGAGACTGACAGGAGTGATTATTTGTTTGTTTTTGTTTTGGGGCCACACCTGATGATGCTCAGGGGTTACTCCTGGCTATGCACTCAGAAATCGCTCCTGGAGTTGGGGACCATATGAGATACAGGGGGATAGAGCCACAGTTCATCCTAAGTTAGCGCACGTAAGGCAAGCGCCCTACCACATGCGCCACTGCTCTGACCCCAGGAGTGATTTCTGAGTTCAGAGCCAAGAGTAACCTCTGAGGGTCACCGGTGTAACCAATAAAAAAAAAATATCAAGTTTGTTCCTTTATCCAAAATATAAATAATTTATTCATTATTAACTACTTTTAATTTTCAAAGAAATAATTATCATTGCTTGTTTTATTTGCATGATCCATATGATGTAATGGATTTTCCTTTTATATGACATATTCAAAATTTTTTTTAGTATACCATGCTTTGAATTTGTCACTAATATGACAATTTTTCATAAAATCATGCCCTTTTAGGAGAATGTTTGCATTATAACAATGATAGTTAGACATGATCACTCTGGACTAGAATAGAACTAAAATAGAACTAGAACTGGGTGTTGAGTAATGGTAAAGTGATATGCATGATACCCCTTCAGTAACAATATTATGAGCCACATTGGCAAAAAGGGAAAGAGAAAAAGAATAATGTGTGTCATAGAAGCAGAAAGAGGAGAAGGTAATGGGAAGGGAAAGGAAGGGGGGAGATGCAGGTAGAAACTGAGAAATTAGTAACAGAAAATATGCATTCATTTAAAAAAGCCCAATTCTATTTGCTACATTTTTCAAATGCACCCCATCTCCAACCCTTTGACTGTACCTTAGGTTTATTTTCTGGAGAAATATAATACGAAGATTACATATGGAGAACAACACATCTCTATCAAACTTTGTTTTAACCACAATTATCTTTGTTTACTCCCATCTGGACAACATGTATATATTTCATCATTATTGTACGTTTTGACTATTTATCATCTAAATCAAAAATTGTTGGAGCCAACTGTTGGAGTCCAAGATCAATAAAATAATAGGAAGTACACTTGATTTTCATGCCACAAACCTGAGTTCAGACTCAGGACTACACTATGTTGCTTGAGGCCCACCAGAAGTGATCCCTGAGTGCATAGCCTGGAGTAAGTCTTCAGCACCATAAGATGTAGCCCAAAGACCCTCCAGAAAACATATAATTTTAATTTTATGTTACTATTAGGATAATAACTTATATTTCACAATTAAAAATTGAAAGAATCTCTACTTTCATGAGATATTTTGTTGTTCTGTTTTTGTTTAGGGGGGCCAGACCCAGTGACACTCAAGGGTTACTCCTGGTTATGCTCTCAGAAATCACTTCTGGTTTAGGGGACCATATGGGATTCTGGGGGATTGAACAGCTGTCCATCCTAAACTAGTCTGGGCAAGACAGAAGCCTTGCTGCTTGTGCCACCCCTCCAGCACTTTTGGCTGTTTGTTTTTTCTTTCTTTCATGGGATTTGTAAAATTGGAGTGAAAGCTTGCAACAGAGAGCTTTATGCATTACATATGTGTCTAATTTCTATTTATTTGGCTTCTTATATACCATTAGCTCAAAAAATTTGGACTGGCTAGTAACTGTAATAATAATAAAAAATGATAGACGTCTCAATCTTCTATAGGAATCTAAATTAAGGAATTCACCACCTTGAGAAAAAAAATTACACATCCTTCAAAAATGAATTATTTTCACTTTTGAAATAAATCACACAACTATCAAGTGTAAGGGGAAATAGAAAAATTGTTTTTCACTTTTGCAATTTTGTTAGTTGGATAGTTTTGCATTTTAGCTTCGTTGGTGTGCTTTAAAGAGAAACATTTTTTTGGAATATTCTCATAAATAAATTAACTGGCATTTACTTAAGTTACTCTTTAACCTCTCCAGAACACATTTTGAGAACTCATTAGCTATACAATGCCATAATGCAATCTAATAATAAATGAAAATAATGGGTTCACTGTAAAGTTTAAGCCAACGATAACTTATCAGGGATTTTAGTTAACCTAGAATGCATAATTAGCTCTAGAGGTGAATTGAAAGACAAAATCATTTCACATTATATTAAAAAAATTTAAAAAAACGTGTAAACTACCACAGTTTTCTTGCTATTAAGAATCAATAAAATTTGTAATTAGGGAACATTAGGAAAGGTTAGAGATGAGAAAACATCCAGTCTGTCTACAGGAAACTTAGATTGCATGTTTAGATTAATGAAACATCTATAAAAGTCATATTAATTAGCGGGTTTAAAGAAGTGTAACTTTTATTTTGTAAATGTCATTATAGAAAGTATTAAAAGTCCTTGCACATCAACTGTGTCTTTTTTTTTTTTTTTTTTGGTTTTTGGGCCACACCCGTTTGACGCTCAGGGGTTACTCCTGGCTATGTGCTCAGAAATCGCCCCTGGCTTGGGGGGGACCATATGGGACGCCGGGGGATCGAACCGCGGTCCTTCCTTGGCTAGCGCTTGCAAGGCAGACACCTTACCTCCAGCGCCACCTACCCGGCCCCAACTGTGTCTTATTTAGTCTACCACAATGTTTATCTTTTCTAATCTGTTAGCCAGTTTTCTCTAATGATGTTAGTTTCTATCACATATTTCTTCATGAGGAAGAAATTTTATTCTGGTATGACTTTGTAGATGATGATGCATAATAAAATCTATATTTTCCCAAGAACTATTAAATTTTTATTAATGGTATGAGATTACATATATATTCTCTTTTCTCTTCATTATTTTCTCAAGATTTTAACCAGCCATTTCTTTTACTTGGAATGCTGTCTAGTACAACCTTTAGAGAAAACAATATGGAGATTCCTTCACAAGCTGGAAATATACCACTCCTAGGAATATACCTGAGGAACACAAAAATACAATACAAAAATCCCTTCCTTACTCCTATATTTATTGCAGTGCTGTTTAAAATAGACAGAGTCTGGAAACAACCAAGATGCCCTTCAACAGATGAGTGGATAAAGAAACTGTGGTACATATACACAATGGAATACTATGCAGCCGTCAGGAGAGATGAAGTCATGAAATTTTCCTATACATGGATGTACATGGAATCTATTATGCTGAGTGAAGTAAGTCAGAGGGAGAGAGAAAGACGCAGAATGGTTTCATTCATCTATGGGTTTTAAGAAAAATGAAAGACATTTTAAACAGTATCTCAGAGACAAGAGAGATGAGGGCTGGTAGGTGCAGCTCATGATATGAAGCTCATCACATAGAGTGATGAGTGCAGTTAGAGAAATAACTACACTGAAATTATCATAACAATGTGAATGAATGAGGGAAGTAAAAAGCCTGTCTCGAGTGTGGGGGGTGGGGGTGGGGAGGAAGGAGATCTGGGAAATTGGTGGTGGGAATGTTGCACTGGTGAAGGGGGGTGTTCTTTACATGACTGTAATCATACAACTATAATCATATTTGTAATCACGTTGTTTAAATAAATATAATTATAAAAAAATAAGAACTATATGAATCCGGAGTGATAGCACAGTCAAAGGGTGTTTCCCTTGCACACGGCCAACACAAGACGGACCCAAGTTCAATTCCCAGCATCCCAAATGGTACCCTGAACTAGCCAGGAGTGATTTCTGAGTGCAGAGCTGGGATTATCCCCTGAGCGCTGCCGGGTATGACCCCCCAAAAAATAAAATTAAAATAAGAGCTATGGAGTGAGCCAGAAGGACAGCACAGTGGGTTGGTTGCCTACCTTGCATGTGACCAACCAGATTTCAATTCCTGGTATCTCGTATCGCCCTCTGAGTATCTCTCGGAGTAAACTCGTAGTGCACAACCAGTAATACAGTCAAATGTATCAAAAACAAAAACAAAGATAAAAAAGAGAGAACTAGAGAACTATAAGTATAAAATAAAGCTTAAGCCATAAAACAAGAATTTAAATATCAAATAATATTTCAAAAAGTTATATGTATGTCTCTACACATTAACACAACTTCATACCTGATGTAACTTCATAACTAATGCATTCCAAAAAGAACTGTACCATGAAAACTTAAATGGCAGGACAGAGTTCCAGATTAACAGACTGAAGAGTTAGGAAATGTGGGTGAATATTTTGTGTCCAATGGTACAATTTTATCGTTTTAAATAGAAGAGTATTATTATATTGAGAATATATAGTATCAGCTCCATATTCACCACTTGTTGACAGGCACAAAATTGAGTATCTATTTGAGTTTTGTGGATAATACTTTTATAAACATATAGGCTCAAAATTACTTTTGAATTGGTGTTTCTCTATATTTTAGATAAATATCTAGTAGCTGTATTCTGGATCATATGGAGTGTCTGTTTTAAGATTTTTTTGAGGATTCTGTGTGGTTTTCAATAGAAGCTACAACAATATACTTACCCATCAAATAGTACACAAAAATCCCTTTTCCTATATTTTACTAATGCTTTTTGTTTCCAATCTTTGTAGTTTCAAGAATTTTAATTAATGTAGTGTGATATATAATTATTTTATTTTTATTTCTCTAAAATAAATGACATTGAGCATTTGCTCTAATAAATTATATGCTCTCCCTGAAGAATTATCTATTCAGATTTTGTCTACTTTTTTTCTGAATTATTCACATTTTGGGTTTTGAGTTGTATAAGTTATCTTTATTTTAGATATCAATCCCTTATCAGTATATAAGGTGCAAAAATATATTCCCATTGCTAGGTTGCTTTTGGTTTGTAGCAGTTTCTTCATTTTAAGCTTTTTGATTTGGTCTTGCATACAGTGAGTAGGGTACTTGCTTTGCATGTAGCCTATCCAGTTTAATCTCCCACATTACATATGGCATATGGTTCCCCAGAACTGATAGGAGAAATTCTTATGTGCAGAGCCAAGAATAACTCCTGAGCATTGACAATTGTGTCCCCCCACAAAAAAGTTTTTTGACTTCTTCATTGTTTTTCTTGTTCCCTTTACCAAAAAGATTCACTCCCTGACCAATAAAATGTATACCTGATTCTTAAACAATGTGCCATTCATATATTTAATGATATTAGTGTATAACATTTAAGTTTTTAATGCATTTAGTTACTTTTGTGTGTGCTTTTAAATAATAATCTAGTTTTCATTTGAATATGTGACTCTTTGATGTTACAACTACTTCCCCCCCTCCCCTGCAACTACTTTTTTTTCTCCAACCCACCTCCCCAGAAACCCCTGCAACTACTTTTAAAGATATTTTTCTGTTTTCATCCTGTTTACTTTCTTATGTTTATTTGCAAGTGGAACAGTATCATTAGTGTTAAAGCCTAGAGTTGAGATTTTCCCACTTCTTGGTCTTTGTCCTAAATGTTCTTTGTATAAATTTAGATTAGATTAGGTTAAAGTATGGCCCCCGAACCTGATGGGAGCAATTTCTGAGCTTAGAACCAAAAGTAACCCCTGAGCGCTGCCGGGTGTGACCCAAAAACATAAAAACTTTTTTTTCCTATATTTAGATGGTGATGGTAGGAGTAGAAAGGAAGGGGATAGCAAACATGTCAATAAAGCATAGAGATTCTAGATTAGGTAGAAATGAAACACTAAGAGGCAAAATTCTACACTTCCGGTCAACTCAGGAGTCGCATGCATTTCCTATCTTGGCACACACACACACACACACACACACACACACACTCACAACTTGTGCTATAGTTACCTAAACTTTTGAATCATATCTAACTCTCTGGCCTATTAAATTCTTGAGGGATTGGAGGGGATTCTGCAAATCCAACTCTTGCTAAACTATAACACCAGGGCTCAAGTTTTAATCCTCAAGTTACTTCTGCCAGTCACTCAGTCATTTATCATGCATCAAAGTACATCTATACTAGGAATTATAATGTCCACAGTCTTTTTCTTTTTTTTATAATGTCATTATTACAGAAAGAAATGGGCAAGTCACTACTGCTAAGCACCATAATGTAAATCACTGCTCAATTCTCACTCTTATAATTCTATATGTATCGTTCACAATTTTCACTCTGCAGTTCCCTTAGAAAAATTTCACTGTGTATTGATGAGGCTTTTTTATATTTTAGGTTTCAAATATATTTTTGATATTTTAGGTTTCAATTTATTTCAATAAATTTATTTCTGATTGACTTCTGTTTGTGATTTAGATGCTTTCTGGTGGGGTTTCTCCAAAAGCAAAACAAAACACAACAAAAAATATACTTTGAAAATAAGTCATAACAACTTAATGATTTGAGAGCACAGTATATTCAATATACTTAATAAATATTTCTATAATCAAAGTTTATTGATAACTGATTCTTTTTTGGGTGGTGGGGCACAACCACAGTGCTCTGGGTTTACTTCTGGCTCTGCACTCAGAAATCCCTCCTGGCAGGCTCAGGGATCCTAGGAAATGCCGGGGATTAAAGCCGTGTTCATCCTGGGTTAGTTGTATGCAAGACAAATACACTACAACTGTGCTATCACTCCTCTGGTCCCTGATAACTGATTTTTTTTTCGTTGTGTTTTGTGTTAAGTTAATTTTATATGCCACCTTTCCACGCTGCCAAATATCCCCAGATAGACTGATCTTTAGCTTTAAAACTTGGTTGTCAGAATGATGGCCAGTGGATACCATCTTTCTTCCAGATAGGACCAGAAGCTGCCATATTTTACATCCTTTGACATATTAACAGTCTGTCTCCACAGCTCCTAGAATGTGAAGTCACACAACACTCCTCCAAATTTTATAGAACTAATAGTCCATTTTATAGTACTAATAGTTCAGTAGGAGCACAGCAAATTAAATGGAAAAGCTTATGAGCAAAAACAATAACACAAAAGGTTCAACCAGCACCAACCAGCTCAATATATCTTCAGTCAATGGTTTTAGTAACAACATAATAAGACATATAAATTTTCACAAATTGATCTGTATTTTGATAATTCCATTTTCCACATTGTTGATGCAAGTAATTTGTAGTAATTCTTTTGTGATTCTATGGGCATGCTATGAGTTTTAAGCTCAGGCTTAAAGTGTAGGTGAGGAGCTGGGGACATTGGTCAAAGTAAGGTCATATCCTAAAATGTAGCTGAAAAAATTTTGCTGATATTTTAAAATCTGAGAGCTAACATTTGTCTATAATAAAAAGCATATGATCCCAACATCAGATTACATCATTGAGTATCTGAATACCTTATTCCTTATTTCATAAAAACATATCCTATGAAAACACAGAAATTGTTTACAATATCATAATTTAATTTTAAACAGCTTAGGTATTTAAAAATTTCTACCATCATCTTTCAAAATTATTTGGTGTACTGATTTTTTGAAGCTTATTCATCTGTAAAGTTCTGTCATAGAATAATAAATGTATCTAAATTCAACTAATAAAGTGATGCTTATTGGTATATGATCTTGTGTTACAAAAACTTTAATATTTGGAGTCCAGTGACTGATTCAGAAGTGGACTACCTGCCTCAAGCATGAAGACACAGCTTCAATCCTTGGCAGCATCCTCATGTTACCTGGTATTATTCTCAGTGTCAGAACAAGCATGTGTTTTCCTCTAAACTGCTAGCATGTGTGTGAGCCACACTTGGTGGACACCACAACTAAGTGTAAACTTTGTTTATAATTTGGGACTATAGAGGCCAAGAGATATTATATTTTGTCCTTTACAATATGCAAATGAGAGAAGTCTGCTCTAACATAAGGCCCACACACCAGGGGACACAGTTTGGAAGACTAATCCCCATTCATGGTCTGCTAAGGAAAGTCTTTGCAGCTGAGAAGTAATACAAAATTAACTATTTCAACTACGTTTAAGCTAAATAGACTAGTGATGGTGTGTGAGAAAAAAAATGCTCTACCAACAATGAAGTGTATAATGTTTAGTTAATACCAGACATTATGCTATTAAAAAAAAGAAATTTTTGAAGTTCAAATAAAAATTAGACCTCTTTATAAAATCACTGGAAGAGGAAAACAAGAATCAGATTAATAATCTAAAAAAGGGGCCCAGAGAGATAGCACAGCGGCGTTTGCCTTGCAAGCAGCCGATCCAGGACCAAAGGTGGTTGGTTCGAATCCCGGTGTCCCATATGGTCCCCCGTGCCTGCCAGGAGCTATTTCTGAGCAGACAGCCAGGAGTAACCCCTGAGCACTGCCGGGTGTGGGCCCCCCCCTCAAAAAAATAATCCAAAAAGATACAATATAAAAAAATTTTAAGAAATGAGAAAAAGTGAATTGTTACACCAATTATTAAAGAAACAAGTCATGAACATGAATCCCACCAAGTTGTGAAAAATGATATAGAAAAATTACTAAGCAAAGTAGCATTTTTCAAAACTAACATAAAGTAGAGCACCAGTATGTAAACAGTCAGTATCTGAAATGGAATAAGTTAAATAAATATTTACTATTAATTTGTATAAGAAAAAGTCTGAATATTCGAAAACCTCAAAAAATAGTCTTGGAAATTACACCAAATAAGACACAAGAACTAAAACAACACTGACCATGCAAAGTCAGGATCATTCTGATTGGTCTCTGATTGTTTTCCAGCTGATTGGTTCCCTTCTTCCCTGTGGAAGAAACTAGGTGGTTTCATAGACTTCAGGGAGTCAGCTGCCTCTAGAACCTACTGACAAGTTTACTAAACTAAAAGCCAGCTTCTTTGCTTTATTTGTATGTCTGATGCCAAGACTCAAAAATATAAAACAAGTTCATCATCTGTGAGCTTAATTTTTGGCCCACTAGTTTCATTTACTTATTTATTTTTGCTATAGAATTTTTTCTTTGTTTTTAAAAAGTTGTATTGTGTTTGAGGTGACCTGCATGTGATGGTGTCAATGTTCACACTTTCATTTAACATTGATCCTGCATCTTTGCCAACATCAAATTACCAAAGAGACCCTCCATCACTGTTAAACAGGCTTATTTTGTTTTTGAAATGTATCTTTTATTTACAATAATACTAATACTAAAGTACACCAAACATAATGAAACCAAGGTTCTACTGTTAGCATAAAAGCAGATTTTCCTGAGCTGGTAGGTTCTTCAGAATTGCACACAAAACCTGGAAGGTTACGAAATTTGAATTTATAGAGAGGGGGGAAGAAAATGCCTGCCACAAAGCAGGTAGGGTTAGGGAAAAGGGATATTAGGGACATTAGTGGGAGGACATATACACTGGGGAAATGAACAACTTTGAAAATCTGTGTCTCGTAATTAAATTGAAAAATAGTTCATTAAAATATTTAGACCTTATACAGTTTAATTAGATGTGTCTATATTCTTCTCTAAATATTACCCATGTTTTACTTCACTGGTTCTACTTGACTCCGGTCTTCCAATATCTGACCTTGATCTATTCCCTATTATGTCCAATGACCAGGTCTTGACTCCCTGCATTAATCTCTGTCCCATATAACCTTTTTTAGTCAGAAATTGTCTCAGGCTCTAGCACAATTGGTCACTGCCATCTTGTCCTGATTTTTCTTAAGGCTCCAACCTGCCACCACATGTCAATGTGTGAGATCCCTGTGCTATAATTGTCTCTGAGTCTCTCTCAAATGTTCCCCAGCAGTTCCTGGGATTCCACCCCATCTATACTTAATCTCTTATCACAGCCATGGTACTCGAGGGTGAGATGACTGGTACCTGCCTGGGTGTTCAAACCCTTCCTGAACTTGAGATTTCCAGGCCATCTCAGCCCTGTTTGCATTCTGAACCAGTGAAGGCCTAACTCTACTTGTACTTAGCCATAACTGTGAGCACCTGAGTACTACCTGATTCTATGTACCTGAAAATGAGAGAGCGAGAAAGAGAGAGAGAGAGGGACTGGGCTTCCTTTATCTCCATCTCTCCCACCCACCTCCCCCTTCCCTTTATACCCCAACATTACATAATCTACCTTTTTTATTAATTTAAAATGATAGACTAAATTTACTGGATGCTCCAAATTTTCACTTCCACTATGTGCTTCATATTTTACTCTTTTACATTCACCTTTCACTCCACCCTCTCCCTTTCCCTTAGCATCTTCAGATCTCAGTTTAACTCAATTCAGATTTAGACCATATTTCAGAGAACAGTTCCATTGCTTTATTCTTGTTCTCATGTAAGAGTGTGATGGCATTTATGTTCTTCTCAGCATTGCCAAGATTTGGAAACTATCAGTTTTAATTTTTTAAATTAGTGATATTAGATAATGAGGAATGTCTTAGATAAAAGCCTTTTGAACTTTCATAAAACAGTAAGCACGTGTCCTGAGAGAAGTAGGAAATGAAAGTGTGATAAGGAAGAATTTGAGACAGGGAATAAATGGATTTGGTCCTGTGATCAAAACTGGAATACACCATAACTGTTAAATTGTATGAAAAAAATAAAACTTAAAGCTCTCTCAATCCCTGTTGTCACTGGTCAATAATAGTACCAGTCAGAAGGGAATAAATATAGCTTAGAGATACGAGTTAGATGGAGTATGATAAGGGACATTCTTTTGGTATTGAAAGATTAAATTATAGAGAGAAGGAAGGCACTAATACCTCCCTTGATAAATAATGAAAAGCTACAAATTTTTACACTACACAGTAAGACCTGGCTCTTTGTTGAACCCTACCAAAGGGTGATAGAATCAGTAAGTAGCTCTTTGTTGAACTACCTGGAGAGCTTGCAAATTCAAAGTTGCTGGAAGAGTTTCCAATTCAGTAAGTAGATAAACCCCAATTGTGCAATGTGAGCCAGGAAATTACAGCACAGAAATTACAGGGCAGAAGGTAATGCTACTGGGAAGAACAAGGGACTGCATGAGGCAACTCCATTCATTTGAAGCTGAATGAGGAAGGAGACAGGCTGGAACAATGCAGCTGACAGTGACTATCTGTCATGATCAGGTCTGAGAACATACCAACACTTATTATAAGTTCCTCTTTATTAAAAATATTCAAATAGGATTCTGATTTTAGACATTTAGGGGGTGAAAGGAAAATCAGTAAATAATCCAATCACACTCATCTACCTTTAACAGTTTCTAGTCTGGATACTTCCTGCTTGCCTTCACTTTCAGTCTGGCTGCTGCCAGTTTGCCTTTGCTGGTTCTTATTTGGAATAGATAGTAAGAGAATTAGTATCTGCTTTTATGACATTTTTGTACATTTTTAATTATCAATAATAAAAACAATGTGTGGTTAGTACTTGCTTGGAGTTTTCATTATTTCTCATCATAATATCACATACGGCTTAAACCATTTCAAAATTTCAAGAAGTGTTTTTAGATTGGGGAACAATTCATGTTAAAAGGCTGCCCTCTGGTGACAATGTGATTGTATGCCACACTGTCAAAATGACTATCCAACTCATATAACATAAATAAAATGATTGAGATTTTTAGAGAACTTTCTTTACTTGGTACCTTTGATTAATGACTAGTCCTTATGAAACCTTTATCTCAAGGTAGTTGGAGATTTGATATTTAATTATTAATTAACTTTATGTGTATAGTTCTAGGATGCATAAGAACAACAAAATGTATATTCATATAGATTGATATGTTAGTAGCACATATCCAAAATCCTATTTACATGAATAGTCATTAACAGTGTTATGAGTCTTCCCCCAGATTGAAGAATCAGTTAATCTTTAAAAAATTACTCATAGGCATGAATTCAAACTTACTGACTCTGAAGAGCTCTTGGTCTAATGTATAATACAAATATAAATTTAAAAATATAAAGAAAAATCACAAATACTATCATACAAGTGTATAAATTAACTTCGTAAATATAAAAATGTGTTTAAATTTAGAGTACCAGAAAAATGATAAATATAGACTATTTAAGTTATTGCTAAAATTTGAAGTTATAGTTAAGAACAGATAGTATAGAGAATAAGGCAATTGCAATGAGAGTTGATCCAAATACGATCTCAGCACTGCATATTCTATCCTCAAAACACCATAGGAATTTGTTATTAAGCATAGAGCCAGGTGGGGCCAAAGTGATAGATAGCACAACATGTAGGTATTTGCATTATATACTGCTGAATAGGTTCATTCAATCTCCTGATCCCATATGGTCCCCATTTTTCATGTGATCCAGGTTATATTGATGTATTTAGAGAAATATCTTCCCCATATTCAGAACAAAACTATCCCTGATACTTCTACATTTCTTTTCTATTAACTGTGGTTAACAGGATGAGGAAAAATATCAATATAGTTCCCTAAAAATATCTCAGAAATTCCAAATAAAATTAAGATTCATATTATCTAGGCAGTATGGGTCACATGGGCACACTCATGAAATTTTTTTTTACACCCCAAGTATGGCCAAACAGAGGTAGTACTTGGAGCTTGAACAGGCCTTACACAAATGAGGGAAAATAGAGAGCTGCTGTATATTACTCTTGCTCTTCTTAACAAGGCTGTGAGCTGCTGCCCAAATACCATCTTACTCTATTATCATAAATAACATGCATAATTATAATAAGGGTCATAATTAGATATTATTTATCCATGATTTATAGTTTCAATTTTATTCACGTAAGTATCTGCATCTACTCAATGGGAAAGGATAATAGAAGATAAGGTAATTACTATTCCACAGGTAATTACTATTCCTACCAAAGAATGTTAATGTGATTTTGAGTAATATGTGATTGCGAGTTAGTGGTCATTTTATTAGGGAGAAAAAGAACATTTCAAATCTATTAAGTTCTTGTCTTATAAACTTAAGTTTATTAAGTAAATAAAGATGCCCTTATTCTGGGGAAGAAATGACAAAGTCATGAAAAATATGAGCCTTAAAAATGTGGATATAACTCATTTAGGATTCTTAGCAGACATGAATCTAGAAAACGTTCTACTAGAAATTCATCAGACAGCAGGTAGCATCTGATTTATTTTCTTTTTTGAACCACATATGTTACTCTGGGTTTCTATTGGCTCCATGCTTAATAATTCCTGCCAGAAGTCATAGCAAAGGTAGAACATTTACCTTGGCCTTGACCAACTCAGATTCCAAATCCATCATTCCATATGGTGCCCTAAATACCATTAGGAGTTATTCTTAAGTAGAGAGTATGGAGAAATCCCTAAGCATCATTGTGTGTGTATCCTAAACAAAACAAAAGATCCCTTCCAGAATTTGGGCACCCAATGATACCAGAAATCAACCCATAGGAGAAGAATGCACATGGCCTTTTGAACCACCTATTTCTTCAACTGCAACATACAGATTTTATCTTTATAGATAGTCACAGTAAAACTACTAATTTCCTCATTTCCCTGCCCTTGCCAGAAGGGAAGTATGTTATGTGGACTTATAAAAAGTACATCTTCTCAATTGTTAATTGGATGTTACGGAGACCTCTGTAGTGGGTAAGAACTCGCTGCATGTAAAAATGGGATTTTTACCTTTGATTAAGTGTGAAGTGGGGTTGCAACATGTTAGAGAAGAGATGGGGAAAATTATGTCACATAAATTAGCCGTGTCTGTATTATTTTGGAACATTCCTTTTGCTTTTGTCGGCCTGTTCCCACAAAAGTTCAATATACCAGTATGTTGAATTTTTTGTTTTCCTTGTTTTCATTTTTATTATCAAATCTCAGAATGCCTAGAGCCTGCAGAGAGGTTGTTAAGCAATTTTACTGTGGTGAACAAGAGATATATCTCCTGTAAAATATAGCATGCTATGTCCTTATCGGATCATCTGATAGCTGCTGCCAGAAATAATTCCTTTTCTATGATGTACAAAACTTTGCATAATCTAACCTGTCTGTAGCAGCAAATAAATTCTCCTTCCTTGCCTCATACTTTACATCTGCATGATACATTTGTATGATACATTCTTAAAACTGTAAAGATGCATTCTTCTTCATACTTTTCTTTTTGAACAAGAGAAAAATCCATCAACAAACAACTCAAGCCTTCTCTAAGTTATTCAAGAAGTTAAAAATGGTCATCTTTGCTACACACAACAACTAAAAAGATAATATTTCTGCCTTTGTCACATGAGTTGGCTACAATAAGGTTATATATGTAGCTTTGGTAACAGAATAAATTCAAACTCCTTGAGTCTAGGAATTCAATTATTTCGCTTTTATAATCTAAATATCTGTCAAGTTTAAAGAAGTTTGCTAAAGAGATGAAAATAATTAACTATATTATGATTCTACTTTCAAATACAACCATGAGGAATATTTGAGTGTTTACTAAATATTTTAAAACTGCAAAAGTTATACTCTCTATATGTATAACACTTGTTATACAATATTGAATGAGGACATTGGATAATTGACTCTAGGCAAATTAAAGATATAATATAATGTAATAAAGATTTTGATTTGGGGGGGGGTTGAGCCATACTTGGTGACGCTCAGGAGTTACGCCTGGTTCTGGACTCAGATATGGCTTCAAGCTTGGGGGACCATATGAGAAGTCGGGGGGTCAAACCATCAGTCAATCAGTCCTAGGTCAGCCACATGGAAGGCAAATGCCCTACCACTTGCACCACCGCTCCAGATCCCAAACTAGTATTTTTTTTCTTTTTTTTTTTTTCGGTTTTTAAATAATTTTTATTTTGACCAAAGTGGATTAGAAATCATTCACAGTAGTATTTTAGGTACAAGCGACTGGTATTTTTAAAAAAGAAAAATTGATCAACAGAGCAGAAAAAGAGCCAGAAATAGACCAATATTTCTAATAAGTTCTTATTTCCAATAAGAACTAATGTTTGACATAGAAACAAAGCAACAGTATAAGAAATATGTAAATTTCTATTAGAAATTTTTTGCCTACATTAACATTTTTCTACTAAAGAAGCCTATTAATTTATAAGTCAAAAACTATTTAATTAATATTTAAATGTACTGATAAATATACTGGATTAGTAACTATATTCACATAATACAATATGTCAGGATTCAATTAATGTTTGTTTTTTTAATATTTTTAATTCAATCACTAATATTTAACTATAAAACTATAAAACTAAAAAGTTGTTCATAGTTAAGTTTCAATCATACAATATCCTTCACTATTACCTTCCAGTCACCTGCAGCAAGCAAGTCTCTAGGAAACATGCTTTTTTTTATCTCTTTTTTCTCCCTTTGTCCCATTTAGGTACCATGGTTTGCAATACTGTTTCTAAATGGATAATATGTTTATCAATAATTCCTTTTAGTTCCAAATTCTGTTCAGAGGGATCATTTTTAACTATTATTGTCATAGCGGTCCTTTCTCTGTCCTAATTGCACTTCCCCTCATCATTTCCATTGACTTTGGATATTATTCCCATACTATTTTTATCATATACTGTAGATGTGAGAACTCATTCTAAATCTATCCCCTTTGTCTAATTAATTTTATTAAGCATGATACTCTCCAAGTGTATCTAAGTGTAAGCAAATTCCATGACTAATTTTACTAATAGCTGCATAATATTTCATTTTTGACATACCAAAGTTTCTTTATCCACTCTTCTGATTCACTCATCTGTTCTCAGACACTTTCTTGGACTGATTGCAGATTCTTTATATTGTGAATAGTGTTGCATTGAATATAGGAATGCAGGTGCCATTTCTATATGTGTTATTGGGTATATTCCCAGGAGTATATTCCCACAAGTTGTATTGCTTGGTTGAATGGATGCTTAATTTCAAGTTTTTTGAGAAATGTCCATATAGTTTTCCAAAAAGCCTGGAAAAGTCTATAAGTCTACATTCCAACCTTTCTTCCTGTTTCCCCACCAGCACTAGTTGATCTTGTTTCTTTTGATGTGTGCCAGTCTCTGTAGTGTGAGATGATATCCCATTGCTATTTTGATTTGCTTCTCCTTGATGATTAGTGATGAGAAGCATTTTTATATGCTTTTTGACCATCTGTACATCTTTGAATATTTTCTGTTCATTTCTTCTCTCTATTTTTGATGGGGTTGGATTTTTTAAGCCCTACCAGTGCCTTATATATCTTAGTTATTAGTTCTTATAAGATGTGTCTTGAGTGAAAAATATCTTCCTTTATGTGGGCAGTCTTTGGATCCTAGTCATTTACTTTAAAGTACAGAAGATTCTCAATTTAATATAGTCCCATTTGTTTATCTTTACCTCCACTTGCTTGGTCAGTGGTGTATCACCCTTGAAGAAACCTTTAGCTTTAATGTCATGGAGAGTTCTTACATTTTCCTCTATGTCCTTTATGGCTTTAGGTCCAATGTCAGTCTTTAATCCATTCTGATTGGTCTATTGTGCATGGTGTTGAGGTTTGAGTTCATTTTTTTACAAGAAGCTGACTAATTTTTTCCAGCACTTGAGAATTAAAATTTTATATATAGTATCTAAAAACTAGAACATATTTTATATATCAAGTAGTTACATATAAAACACATTATTCAAACTATATTCTGAGGGGCTCAAAACTTGAAATTTTCTGAAGATATGTTTCCTCCCATTATTATTTATTTTCTGTTTTTTTTTCTGATTTTATTTTGAGCCAACACTCAGCTGTGCTGTAAACTTACTACTGGCTCTGAGTTGAGGTGCCACTGTTGATGACACTTGAGCATCCATGTATGGTCTTGTTCATGTTCAAGCCAACTTCCGTACTTTCTCTCCAGCCCCTTTCTCTATTATAAGTACTTTTAATAACTTTCCAATTTCAACACTAATATGCAGGTGCTACTTGCTTTAATTTGTGGGAATGTTTGAGGGCTATACCCAACAGTGATCAAGTGACCCTGCACCCAGTAATTACTCCTGGAGCGGAGGGCTTGGAAAACCATATAGAGTGAATGAGATCAAATCTGGGTCGACTTTGAGCAAGGCAGCAAGGTAAGTGCCCTACCTGCTGTACTATCTTTACTTGTTTTAAATTTGATTTATTTTTAAAAATGAATAAAAACCTTTATACTTTTTTGTTTAGTTGTCATGGTCTTTTTTGTATCTTTTCCACTTTCTAAACTTGAAAAATGTTTATGTTTTTACTAAATATGGACTATTTTTTTGTTTTACTCAGAAAATTTAAGTAGGCGTCTGCAAATTTGTGCTTCTTGCTTCTGTGCCAGGAAAGATAGACGAAATGTTATGCCTCATAGACAACCAGACTTTGTGTCTTTTGTCTTCCTGAAGAATTAATTTTTGTTTGTTCTTATTTTAGCTTCACCCACTATTCAAAGGTTGTTTTTCACTCAGTGCTTGAGAGATACTCTCTTGTGAAACCCACAAGATGAAGTTGGCAATCCCAATGATACAGCATGCAAAACTGTACCCCATTATTATTTTTTCCAACTTCCTAAACCGTACTTCTTGCTATTCAGATAGCATGATTTTAAGGTGTTGGCATTTAGGCTTTTGTATATAAAGTTAGGTACTTACCTTTAAAACTGCTAAGTGCCAAGTACCCTCCATCTCTTTCTTTCTGTCACTTTTGGTCTGTCCTTCTACCCAACTTCTATCTCCACCTTAATTTAGTAAGGACATTTATATTATCAGAGACAAAGTTGTTTTTACTGGATACTGTTTATTTCCTTGCTATTTTTCTGTATTCTTTTACAAATAATTATAGTTTTGCTATTATGATTACAATAGTGCTGGTGTTTATGGTATTGGTATACGAAGTCTGCCTTTTCCCACTAACAAAGGACCCAAGGCCCTTCACCAATTTTCTATGTCACTTTGAATTTGCACTTTCACTATCTTTGCTCTTTCCTCTAATGTTTGGTATACTTAGTTTTACTAGTCAAGGTCAAGCATTTGTCTTTGTTCATTTAAGCTCTTTTCCTTGTTTTGTCCTTTTGTCTCTATGCAGCACAGATAGGCAAGGTCACCTGTTTGATTTTTTTCTCCCTCTGATTTATGTTGAGTTTCATGTTACACTCCAGTTCTATACATGTTACAATAAAATGCAATGTTTTGTATTTTCTTCCCAGACATGACTGACATCATTAAACATATGTCTTTTGCCCTGAACATATGTAGCCTACTATAAAACTCTCTAGTTCAATTCTACTTGTGACTAAAAGCAATGTTTCATCTTTTCTTACAGATGAATAATATATCATTATGAATATCTACTACAGTCCCTTTAGTCACTCATCATAAGACATTTGAGTTTCTTCAGATTTTTACTATTATAAATACACTGTAAAAATGTAGGTGTAAATATTTATTGTCTGAGAGGTTTTACAAAGTAAGAAGAAAATTACAGAACAGGAGAAAAATAAAATTGGAAGATAAGAGACAGTGGAAACTTACTGAAGTATGAAAGATAAATATATTAAATTATTCAAGTAGCATAAAATTCCTTACAGTAGCCAAGGATAATAAATAAGACTTCAAAATTAGTACCTGTGTAAAAAAAAACTAGCAAATACAATTACGTAGAGAAAACATTAACTTCTTCTCTTATTGGTATCTTTAAAGTTTGAAACATATCAGAGTCAGAATAATTACAAAAGTATACGGGACCTGCCTTGCATTTGCTGACAGTAGCTCAATACCTGGCACCATAAAAGGTCTTCTAACTAGTGATCCCTGAACACTAATTCAAGGGTAAAGCCTGAGCACTAGTAAATGTGACTCACAAATTAAAATGTCTCAAAAGTTGTGTGTTCAAATTTGAGATATGGATAAAATAATAAGGAAGACAATTTATTATGGTGAAAAGAATAAAGGCTATTTTAATGAGACTGATATTCCTATAACATGTAGAAATAAAATAGAGGGCTATATGCAAGATATAATATACATAACCCCAAGAACCTACTCAATATAATCTCTGAGTGTCTGCCTCCAGGTGAGGCCCCAAAACATTGTCAAACAAAAATATATAAAAATTAAAAAAAAAACAGTTACTATGGCCAAGGGGATACTAAAAATTGGAATCCTCCAATCCTTCCTACAGTTGTATCTCTGAACTGCTGAGTTTTCAGTTTCATTGGTCTCATTCTTATTTCTTATACCTTTATATTCTCTGATTTAAATTTTACCCTTCAGAACTCTGCAGAAAAGGTATAAAAGCCCTTTTTAAGATATACAGACCAATTCCATACCATTGCTTTCTCCAACAGGCTTTCCCTGGACTATATCCCTAACCCCATACTTCTAATATCACTCTCTCTCATTCAGTATCATTTGTCTTACTGCCTTACCATCTTCTGAAACTACAATTTTGTTTTTTTGCTTTTTTTTTCTTCTGGAAAGTAAATTCACTGAAACAAGAAACATGATTTCATTGCCTGCAAAGATTTGTTTCCAATGTATTATTTTCCTGAATGGTGTGCTGCAGATGGCTGGAGCATGAAGTAATGGAGATGACTAGACTATGGAATAGAGCTGTCTTACCTTCAGAAACTAATTACTTTCTAGGATATAAGTATACCTCTGGCCAGAAAATGAAATAGAATCAGTGTAGTGTTACAAATGTTTCCTCATTCTGGTTCTACTGTATACATCAATATCCGATTTTGTGTGGGTTATTAGATTATGATGTCCTCCTGTAACTTGGAAGAAAGTAATTAATGTTTCTAGATTGCAGATACTTTCAAATCTAGGTTCTCTTTAGTCTCTATACTTATACTTATTCAATGAGGAAAATATATGGGTAAATCTATCCATTAGCATAATACCCACAAGCATTTGAATATATTTTATTCTATTTGATACATTTTGTAACCTTCTTTTAGAGATTCTCGGCATTAACCTCTGCATATATTAATCAAATGTGTGGGTTTTTTTCTGAATAATAGTGTGAATGTTAGGTTGAAATAAATTGGGTTCCATTTGTTTTAATGCATTATTTAAAAGAAACTATCTTCTCTCTAGTGAAGATTTCTTAGGGTCAATTTTCCAGGTATTACTATATGGAGAATGCATTTAAGTTGAATATTAAAATATAATATATCCTTAAAATTATAATAATTTTTATTCTCCCTGACCTACTTTCTCTACATACATATTTAAATAGTATTCTGGAATGAGTAAACTCAATTATAAATTTTACTTCTTTATTTATTTTAGCAAATGAATTTTTTGAAATTCATAAAATTCTTGAAAAGTTTTCTATAAACAATTTTGTATAAAACAACTATTTGGCCAAATAGTATAATACTAACAAATACTGGATACATAAAATCTTTGGGAAAATTAATATGTAAGGTTCTACTGACAAAGGTCTAATACTTTATTTCAAACTTTTTGGGAGTGTATTAGAAGGTATCAGCGCAGTAGTATTTAGAAACCATAATTTGGAGTTCGGGGGAATGTGGCTACATACAAGACAAACAACTTACCCACTGTATTATTATCCAGCGCTATGTTTTCTTCTTTATTTACCTTTTACAAGAGACTTATTAAGAAAAGACCTAAAATATAGCATTCTTCTATGTTCATACTTTAATACTTTGACATTTGTGGAAAAATTTTAAATTCAGTTCTAGACATAAATATTCTTAAACACAGTTTGCACGATTGAAAGCGCCTAATAGTAAAACTTTGTTCATCAGTGTTCTTTAAAAAGAGCTTTTGAAGTAGCTATTCTTAAATTTGTTGTTCCTTGAATGTTCTCTGATCTTTAAGCAGAACCAATTGTAACATTTTGTTCTTTTACATAACACATAAGTCTAGTCTCTGCCCACTCTTCTCTTAATAAATTGAACAGAAGTTTAGTGTTGAACTTGCTTGATTTTGCTATTGTCATTCAAAACTATTTATGGAACAAGTGACAAAGGTAAGGCATTTTGTCTAGAAACTGAAGATATAGAGATGTGTAGTACAACATGTCCTCTCTATAGGTTTTCCTTGCCCTAGATCCCCAACCCCATACTTCTAATATCATTCTCTCTCATTCACTATCATTTGTTTTACTGCCTTACCACCCTCTGAAACTACAATTTTGTTATTTTGCTTAAATGCATTCTCCATATAGTAATACCTAGAGAATAGTTGAAAATCTGAGAATTGATAGAGACAAGAGGGTATAATAACTGATGTTATAAAAAGAAAGACGAGAAATTGTATGTCTAGGAAACAGAGGAACCAAAAATCTACAAAAATAGGTGTATGAGAGAAAGATAAAGACAAAAAAATAGAAAATACCAACAAAAGACCTTAATGGGAAAGAAGTGAGGTCCACTCTTATAAAACAAAGAAATCATAGTGTAATCCTGATAGATTCAACAAAGTGAATCTGCATGATAATCTGGTGTTTTGTTTAGACTCGTTCAGAAATATTATGTTCCGTTTAAAGAACTTTAATCTTGACTGCAAGTCTGCATGCAAACACGTGTCCCTATGAGATATGATTTTACCTCTAGCCAAGAGCCTAGCCTTCCAAAAACTTAAGCCATGATACAGAAATCCAAATTCACTTCATCAACACCATCTGCTAACCTGCTGTTCACTTCTCGTATTTCTTTATTTTTTGCAAGTACCACGTGTTCATATGGGGAAAAATTATGAATGAATTTTTTTGGTGCATGAAAGTTATGCATTTCTTAATGTTCTTTGACAATATTATTTATCCCACCTGGAGAATCAGATTATTTTCCAGATAGAGCTCAGGTGGCTGTTAACTTTAAGCAATGTCTTCATTCGTAGATCCTTAAAGCACACATCAGAAAATTCAGCACGTTTCTGTGGATTTTGCTAAGATGGTTACATTCATATCCTTTGGCAGACATGACCAACTTCTCACAGCCAGGCTTTCCTTTTGTCTTATTCTTTCCCAGAGAATTTCACTTCCTGTTCATCCTCTAACTGCTGATTCATTTACAAACATTTGCATAATCCTTTTCAGTAATTATTGTCAAAGCACAACAAAGCATATCTTTGTATATTGTCAGTTCTCCAACGGATTTTTTTTTCTTTTTCCTTCTCCAGTCACTGAAGATAAAAAAAGTGCACAACTTGGGCTACAGAGATAATACAAGTTTTAAGTAAATTGGTTTGACATAGTTAACCCAGGTTCTAGTCTTAACACCTTATATGTTCTACAGAGAACTGACAAGACTGATCTTTGACAACATTGCTGGGAGTAAACTCTGAGTGTGGCCAAGTGTGGCCCAAAAACAAGAGCATCAACATAACAAGTGCATAGGAGCAGAGGAATAATACAAGGATTAATGCACTTCAAATGCCAGGAATCTTACTTCCTTCATTAGCCAGTAAAGCTCCTTTGTTCATTAACCATTTTGTTGGAAAGGGGGTCAAGAACAAAGAAATTAGTATGCTGAAGTTTATGTTACAATATAGAACATAAGCATTTATAAATTCATATCTTCAAGTTACACTTGGTCATTTCATCATCTATGTCAGAGAAATTTAATGATGAGGGTTTGTAGGTTCCTCAACATAATGTAAGCAAAGTCAACTATTGTTTTCTTTCTCATGCAGAGACATAAGCAATCAAGGATATTAGAAATATTTCTCTTTTTATTTAATGTTAAATATTATTAATATTATAAAGTTGGGTTTAAAATATACTGGGTTTAGAAAAGTAATGGACAGATGAGAGAGGTGAAATAACTTGAAGGTTTATGAGGTATTTTTCCAGTATTGGGAGCTTGTGAGAAAATTATTTCCTGACAGAGAAAGGAAAATCATTTTTGTGTACTGATGCTTGAGATTTTTCAGGTGAAAAGTGGCAGCAGAAATTGACTATCTATTTTCAAGTTCTGCCAAATAGGAGAGGCAAAAGTTATACTACTTAAACCTGGGACAGAAAGCAAAAGAACTTTCCACTTGCTTCCTCCTGGAAGTCACATCAATGTTTTCCAGACAGGAGCCAACAATGATCACAATTCAAGTGATTTATTAAGAATAGATCATTTATGTGAAGCTCAAAATTCCTGGGAGGTATGATAAACTGAACTATGTCCTCCAAAATTTCCTATATTGAATACCTGACTCCTACTCCAGCTCCAAATTACATCTAATATATGGATTTGGACATAGTATTAAAGACATGATTATATTTAAATGAGCTTCTTGAGGTTATCCCGAATCACTGATGTTGCTAAATGCATTTGTTTTTTGGGGAAATGGGAGATAAGGTGAAAAGGGGGACCACACTGGACTGTGTTCAGAACTTACTTCAGGATTTGAGCTCATCCTGGTGGTGTTCTTTGTGTGATGATACATAGTGCAAAGCAAAGATCTTTACCACTGTTATATCTTTCATCCCTAAAAAAATGCTAGGCCAGAGAGATAGCATGGAGGTAAGGCATTTGCCTTTCACGCAGAAGGTCATTGGTTCCAATCCCAGTGTCCCATATGGTCCCCCGTGCCTGTCAGGAGCAATTTCTGAGCATGGAGTCAGGAGTAAACCCTGAGCACTGCTGGGTGTGACCCACCCCACCCCCCCAAAAAAAGAAAATGTATTCTGGGGCTGGCGAGGTGGCGCTAGAGGTAAGGTGTCTGTCTGCCTTGCAAGCACTAACCAAGGAAAGATTGCCACCGCGGTTCGATCCCCAGGCATCCCATATGGTCACCCCAAGCCAGGGGCAATTTCTGAGCACTTAGCCAGGAGAAACCCCTGAGCATCAAACGGGTGTGGCACGAAAAAAAATGCTGACTCTAAGAAAACGCACTTTATGCTAGGGCAAGGAGATATATTACAATGGATGATGTGATAGACTTGCAATTTGCCAGTTCAGTTCCCACCACCTGTATGATCACCTGAGTGCCAACAGGAGTAAGTCTTAAACACCACCAAGTGTGTCCAACACCAAAACAAACAAACAAATACAGCAACAACAAAATAAAGAAAAGATACCATGCTAAAGGAAAGCCATTTGAAAATAACAGCAAATATATGGCCAACAGTAAGTGATAGAATGAGGCCTCAGAAAATCTTAAACACACTATCAGTTTGGTCTTGGCTATCTGACATCCTGTATGGTAAAGTATATACCTGCTGCTTAAGTCATCCTGTATGGTAATTTGTAGCCTTAGCAAACTAATATAGTAGGAAATCAAAAACATAAAGACAGTTGGAAAACAGATTTAGATACATACATTAAAATAAACCTTGAGTTTGTTCACACGTAAGTGAGAGATAGCTGAGGTCTAGAAATTCCTGAACTGCAAAAGTACATGGAAGGATGTCCAAAATCTTTGGGTTATTAATTTTCAGGAAATTATTTATAAAGACAGCTTCTAATAGGTTAAATGCACTGTACATTGAAGAATCCTATAACTATGGGTTAAAAATATTTAAATACATGGACCCAACAATCAAACGTTTGGTTTCACTTCTACACAAGGTCAACCTCTTAATACTTGTGTATATGTGTTAGCTGTCATTGATTTTATTTTAATTAAAATAAACAACTACTAATCAAAGTATTAATCAATATTCTTGGGTGATTAAGAGATGAAAAACATGAGTCACTAACTATACAGCAGAAAGCTCGCAATCTTGAGAGGAGAGATACCTTCCCAAAGCTATGTTTGCTGCATCCATCACCAAGTGTCACCATTTTATTAATGGCCTCAACTCACTGCTCCTTTACAATTCTTTTCTGGGAGACCAATCTGACCATACTTCAGGTACAGTGGCATTTGGACTGATCACCATGGCTTTTTGGTGCCAGTATGAGCACCCTTCCCACTTGCATCCTTTTTCTTCCAGGAGGACTGGTAGCTGATAACATGAACCACAAACACTACAATGTCAGTAATAGTGATTTGACTTGCTGGACTTCATTTATTTGATATTTTCTTCCCTATAGAAACACAGAAATTTAACAGAAAATAACAGCTAACAAGAATTTACTAAACCTTCTGTTATTTTATCATTGACCTCATTAGAAATACAGTAATGTTTACAAATGTGTTTGCTACTGTACTTTTCTTTTCTTTTTTAAAATATTACTTCTTATTATTTTTTATTTTTTTCCCTTCTTTTTTAACAACTTTTATCCCACTTAATTGGAAAAATGTATTATGGTCAGTTTTGTCCACTATGTTACGCAATTTCTTTATATAAAGTAAAAAATATTTGTTTATAGGATGTGTTAGGTAAATTAATTACATAAAATACCCAGATTGACTATATATTTTACAAATGCAAAGATTATCAGCTTTTTATTGAAAAAATTTTAAGGCACGACAAAAATAAAATAACTGAACTGAGTAAAAAGATTTATTTATGTTTATAAAATTTATAATTATTTAAGAAACTTCTCTAAATAACACATTTACCAAAAATATACTCTATTTCAACTGTAGAGCTATTATAAAATGGAACACCTTAAAAAGTATTTTTTTTAAATTAGCTTATCTTTTTTCTTAATAATATAACTGTTAAAAATTAAGGGAAATAAGCCATAAGCATTTGATTGAGAAGAAATTGTAAACAGAAATAAACAAAATTTAGAAGATATTCAGAATAATATTGTTTACATTTTATATTTTTCTTTATTTTTATTTTTAAAGATTAAAAAGTAGAAATATTGGTCTACAATAAGTAAAGAACATGAAAAGCAATATCGATTGCATTATTCTCACTTACAATTCCTTGACAAAAACATTAAAAAGAAGAGGCATTTTATATTTTCTATGGTACACATTTAGTTGGACTAAGAAAGATTTCTTCTCTTTCTTTAAGTAAAAAATTGTAGTTGCAAAGTGGAGGTCTGTCAAAAATAAAGAGAAAAATGTATTAGCAAAAGTTTTTTCTCATGAATTCTAAAATTTATTTATAGCAAGGGCAGAAACCTAAAATTGACTTATTTAGTTTTCTCTCATTTATCTAGATAAAAATAAAAATCAACACAATGCTGATGGATAAAGAAAATATGTATCATCTCTCTTAGTTGCTTCATTAGGAATACTTATATTGAAATAGCTGAAATTTGAACTTGATTGTTATTATTGTTTGTACTTTTCCAACTGGCATGAAAGTGTTGAGTTAAATTTCATGGGAAAAGATTTGCAACAATTATTTAATCCTCAAAAATCAAAACTAAACAAAATTTTAAAAATGAGCATAGATTATTTAATGATAGTAAATACTTTAAGTTGAAGAATTCATAACCAATACAAACATACTACCAAAAGAAGAAAAACATTAAATAAATACCTCTAGACAAATGTCAAATTACTTTAAACAAAAATATGCATCTAGCACCAGAGAATTCCACGATGAGCTTATCACATCACTGCATATGGAATGCCACGGTTCAGTCCCTGGCATAGCAAGGAGTTAGCCCCAAGCACAGAGCAAGAGGAACCTCCAAACATTACCATGTTTTGCAGCACAAACACACACACTCAAAAGAATATATTAAAATGTATAAGAATTATAAATGCAGCAGAACATATAACTACTTTAGTGAAGGTATAAGCTTTTCCTAATTATATGTTTTAATAGATTAACTCAAATAGAAATATTTATTGTTGTGAGATGCTCATATTCATTGAATAAAATTTGAATAGTAAGACTCATTTGGAAGCAGATTATAGGACAGATTCCAGACATAACTACAAAAAAGAGACAATAAAACCACAAAGGAGTTAAAATAAATCTACAAAATAATTCAATATATCTGAAACATAGCAAACAAAGAGGAAAATGGGGGAAATGGATGGCACAGGTGGAATAAAGCAAAAAAAAAAAGCAAGATTAGACCCTAATCACATTAATAATTCTATTTAGTCAAAAGACATATTTCTTCAATTACATGTCAGAAATTATCTATACCTATGTTTTAATTTGAGAAATGTAAATTAAAGATACAATGAGACACAGAGGATAGATCAATAGCTAGAGCACATGATTTAACTGCAGGAGACTAAGGTTTAATTACTCTCATCACAGGTCCCCAACACCTACAAGAGTGACATCTGAACACAAAACAGGGAGCAATACAAAGCAATGCCAACTATGGTCCCCAAAACATAAACTTTAACCAAATAGTAAGATTCCAAAGAAATAGCCTACACATTCTTAATATAGTAATGTAAATTAAAAAATAAACAATAATACTTTTTAGGAGGTACAGGAAAGTCATGAAACTCCCATACATTGCTAATAGGAATGCAAAAAATATTGTTACTTTAAAAAATAATCTAGATCCCAAAACAATAGTACACCAGATAGGGCATTTGTCTTGCCTCACTGTGTTAGCTCACTATCACCCTATCAGGTCCCCTGACCACATTCAAGAGTGATTTCTAAGCACAGAGCCAAGAGTGTGCTCTGACAGTGACTTGCCGGCTTGGCTCAGAAACAACAGCATTATAGCAGCTTTTTTTATAATCAACGTAAACACATAATTTGATCTCTACCTCACTTCTAGATTTTTATTCAAAATAATTGAACATTGCATTCATATAATAGCTTGCGTATAATATATATGTCAACTTCATTTATATAAATTAATTTTAATAAATTATAATGCCTTCATCAAGTTAGTGGGTAAACTATAATATATTCATACAATGTAATTAGTAATATTTTACTAATCTAAGCAGCATAATTTTAAACATTGAAGATAAATGTAAGAAGCCATACTTAAAAGGCTTCAGACAATACAATGTACTTATATAATGTTCTGGCCAATGCAAAGTCAGGGACAAAAATTCTAAGGGAGAGGGAGTGTGAACAGATTAAAAACAAAGGTCAGCATAAAACAGATATGTGACAGATGGACATGTTCCATATCTTAATTGTGATGATGAGTACATGTAAAAACTCATAAAACTTTATACCAAAAAAATCAGGGTAGACTCAGAGACTCAGATATCACCTTTTTTTTTTTTTTTTTTTTTACTTTTTCTTCTTTGGTATTGGGCCACATGGTGCTACTCAGTGCTATGTGCTCAGAAATTGTTCCTGGCTTGGAGGACCAGATGGGACACCAGGGATTGAACCCAGGTATTGACTGGGGTCAGTCGCATGCAGAGCAAATGCCCTATCGCTGTGCTACAGTTCCAACCCTGGTAGCACTTTAAAAGTAACGGTTGCCCAACTTTTCTCGACAAATCAACCCACGTATCTGCATGTGCTTCTCAGCTTCTCAACTGGAAGCAATGACCTAGCAGAAATGCCTAGAAGGAGATCTACTTTGCAGTCTTTATTGGTTTATTATAGAGAGATAATTACTTGTTGAGTGCACACACAGTTTAATTGGACCATAAAGCGTCACATTTTTATAACTCACATTCTCAAAATTGTTGCAGTACTAATACTCATTAATTGTGCATTATCTGTATGGACAGGTCTAAATAGGAAAAGCAATTAGAAATGTTACGGCAATTATCTAGGTAATTAAACTGAAAGTACACATTTCACCCAACCATCTGTTAGCATTCCCAACCAACAGGAAATGATAAAACTTTTTCTAAGAAAACATATGTGCATTTCAGTAGTTTTTTTTCTAGATAAAAACAATTGTATCTAAATTTTATAAATTTCATAAATTTTATAGTCTCCTTATATTTTATATAAAAAATAAGGGTTGCAGAGATAAAAAGTACAGTGTGTAGTGTGCCTCCCTCTTATACAGGCCAACCAGGTTCAATCCCAGGTGTCTTATATGGTTATTTAAGCCTAGACAGGAAGCCTAGACAGCCTCAGCATAGAAGAAGCACAGGTAAGTGTGGTCCCAAAGTCAAAATGAAAAGAAAATTAAAATTACACACATGATTTATTAACTGATGAATGACCTATTTTTAACTTTGTTCTTTGTAAAACATGATTATGGATATAGGGAGTCAAAGATAATAATAAATTCATCTGTTTTTTTCCTTTATTTCTCCTTATAATAAGTAACTTTAAAAAGAAAAGGCATAGGGATTGGAGCGCAGAGGTAGGGCATTTGCACATGGTTGACCTAGGACGGACCGTGGTTGGATCCCCCAGCGTCCCTTATGATATCCCAATCCAGGAGCAATTTTTGAGCACATAGCTTGGAGTAACCCCTGAGCATCACTGGGTATGGCCCAACAAAAGAAGAAGAAGAAGGAGGAGGAGGAGGAGGAGGAGGAGGAAGAAGAAGAAAGAAGGAAGAAGAATGGGGCCGGGCGGTGGCGCTAAAGGTAAGGTGCCTGCCTTGCCTGCGCTATCCTTGGATGGACCGCGGTTCGATCCCCCGGTGTCCCATATGGTCCCCCAAGCCAGGAGCAACTTCTGAACGCATAGCCAGGAGTAACCCCTGAGCGTTACCGGGTGTGGCCCAAAAAACAAAAAAAAAAAAAAAAAAAAAAAAAAGAAGGAAGAAGAAGAAGAAGAAAGAAGAAGAAGAAAAGAAGAAGAAAAGGAGGAGGAAGAGGAAGAAGAAGAGGAGGAGGAAGAGGAAGAAGAAGAGGAGGAGGAGGAAGAGGAAGAAGAGAAAGAAGAGGAAGAGGAGGAGGAAGAGAAAGAAGAGGAAGAGGAGGAGGAAGAAGAGAAAGAAGAGGAAGAGGAGGAGGAGGTACGTAGAGACCAAAGACTGACTAGTAAGTACCAGCTCCATCCTATATCAAGGGCTGAGCATCATGTGTGAGGTGGAATATTTGAAAACGATCTTCTTTTGATATTCATTCAATTCAAATAGAACAAGGAAATTGTTCTAAATGTCTGTCCATACAGTATTTATGAGAAATAAACATTGAGGTGGAGAAAAACCAAAGTACCTAAATAAAATAGTAAAACTATGTTGCACTGGGCCTAGAGAGGTAGTAGAGAGGGTAGGATGCTCAACTTTCATGCAGCAAGCCCTGATTCGGCTTCTGACATCCCCTATTGTCCCGTGAGCACCACTAGGACTGATTTCTGAGCACACAGCCAGGAATAAACCCTGAGTTATACCAGGTGTGGCCTGAATACTAAACCAATACAAAACAAAACAAAATTATGTTGCATTATCTGCAAATGATAAAATATATCATGAACTGTAGTTAGAAAGAAAAATGTTTATAATCAAGTTTATAAAGTTACACAGCTCTAAAATATCATAAAATACTAATTCATACAATTCAATTATCTTTTGATTTTTATATTCTTTTCTTTAATTCTTTTTGTTTCAGGGGCATATTTGACAGTGCTGAGGAACTACTTTTGACTATGTGTTTTAGCAACTCTAGCTCTTGAAAAATGACTTTTAACCATATAACATTCTCTTTTATAAAATGGCAAGAGATAATGATGCTAAAATTTCCAATCTAAAATGCTCATCCATTTGTGTATTTTAAGTACATCAAAACAACAAAAGATAGTAAAATAACCTTTATATTCTTCTGTCCAATGTCATCCAAAAACCAAAGCAAAACAAGTATAAAATGTATAAAAATTTAAAAAAAATGTCTTACCTTTCTGGGTACGTAAGGGATTTTAATTTGAGACGATAGATGCTGTATTTACATGTAGTGCATTGTCGATTTGAGCTCTGATTATATTTCAAACCAATGCTTGAAATATTTACAACATCATTTAAAAACTGAGCGAGAATCTTGACTTCTTGAAGTTTATAAAATAATTTGTTTTTCCTAAAATATTAATATCCTCAGCACTTTAAACACATAAAAATTACTTAAGTCAAATATAATTTAAGTTAAATGTAATCCTAAAATGTAGAGAGAAACCAAGTTTATAGGAAAAACAACCAAACAACATACTTGTAAGTTATTGAAAAATTAATTTAAAACAATAAAATATTAAATCACATATGTAAAAATTGGAAAATTTATTTATGTCTTTATTTACACTCTTGAATAACTATCACCAGTTATTAGACTATTAAATTATTTAAATCATACTTCTTTGATCATCTATGCAATTTGATCAAATATTTGTGAATTGAAGTAATTATAAAAGCCTAAGACACAACATAAAAAAGTTAAGCTTGTATTTGATAATTATAAATTATGATGGATTTCTTATTTATATAGAACTATAATAAAGCTTGATAAATTTGATCTTATTTAATTATTTCAATTCATTTTACATGTAACTATTAGCATTATCATCTGATAGATGATGAAACTGAGTAGCATTATCAATAAGAGACTTTCCTAACTCTAGACACCATTAAATGCAAAGTTAAATATTAATTAATACAGCCATGTCATCAATCATTTCTCTACTCCTCATTTTTATCTCATACCAGAGATGTGTCATGTTGAACTATCTGACTCCAAAAGGAACTTAAGAAATAGAAGGGAAAAAAGAATAATGTAAAGAGAAAGAGGACTAACGGGGAAGTATAGGATAGGGAGAGTTAAAGAAAGTGGAGGGGATAGAGAAGAAAGGAAGAAGTGAAATTCAATTTGATAACATCACAAAAATCAAACATTTAATATTCAGACGTAGAATGTTTTCAATAATATTTTCCTATTAACATATGATAAAATAAATGTGCATTATGTATAGCAAGAATAAAGAGGAAGAAAGGAAGGTATTTGTGGAGAAATAGGTAGTGGAATGGTTACAAATTAAATGGGAAATGGGAATATCTTTATATATATTAATTATTTTTACAGTTTTATGTGATACCTTTTTCTTGTGATATTCCCATTTTAATACTGAAATTAAAAAATATACATCACTTAAAATTCTGATTTCAAACTGTCATTTTTTTCATATCAAAAACAGTTTATATCCTCAAACTTAATTAGATGTACTAGCAAAGAATTATTTATAGAAAAACAATAAAGCTATTGGCCAGAATTAGAAAGACAGATTTGTCATGCATATATGTACCATATTTTATACTCCTTCATAAAAAATACAATAATTCAAGAATTGGAATAAAATGCATCAATATTTTAGGACATATGGGAAAAGAAATTGAGATGCAGTTTCTTCGCCATCTGAACCAGTCTGAAAAATAGTTCTAGGAATTTAGAGTGAGCTAATACTTAAACATTTACCTCCCTTTCAAATACTAGTTTGATTTCTCTCTGTACTCTCATAGCATGTTAAGTGTTTCAACATAAAATGTATTACTTATAATTTTAGTCTACTTCAGTATTAATTGTATCCCTGAAAAACATAATACATATTAGATTTACTAACCAAACTGGTTAAGTGAAACATGTATATATGTTTAAATATACATATGTATATACAGCATTGCATGATTTCTAGGAAGTGGAATTTTAGTGGACATTTTTATTTTATTATAATTTTTAAAACATTCAATCCAAGCTTAAAATCACAGTAAATGAGTTTAAAGGCATCTTTTATAAGAGATGAACCTTAATTTAAAGGAAGAACTTGGATTGGAATCAATTTTTGAATCTTTGATGGATTCTATTTCTCTTCTTTGAGTGACCAAAGAATTTATAAAAATGCAAAAACACAAGAATAGCTGGTACTAATTTATTACCAACTTCAACTTATATTCTTAATAACATTCAATTTATGAGAAAAATACTTAATTATACTTACTGATAAAGCCTTGGTTCTTCAATCATTCCATGCTGGTTTAATAATTTAAATGAAATATACCCTTCCTTCATGGTTTGATCCCGAACAATTATACTAAGAACAAAATAATAGGCTACAAAACAAAAATACAGAACCGAATTTATATGTTTCACCTTGCTTTAATACAGATGTAGATATGATTGCATGCATAAAATATTTTAGCTACTCAGTGTAGATATAAACAATAATTACCAAATGCAATACTTTTGTAAACAAGTGACAAATTTTATTTCTTGTAACTTTCTAACTAGTCTTGAAAATATTGAATAAAAATATCTGTTTCAGTCATTGGTAAGGTGAAATAATTTTTAAGTACTAATTATACTGCTAGATCAGTTTTCTTTCAGGTTTTTTTTTCTGAGACAAAATGAGGCTATAACAAACCACTGATCAATATTACATAATCAGTATGTAAAGCTCTTACCGTGATTTTCCTAATAACGTTCTAACAGAAGAAAATATGTGCACATATATAATTACATATGTTGCAATTCAACCCTTGATGGGGCTGGAAGGTAATGGGATGGAGAGGCCTTTCTCCTCCTGCTCAGGCCACTCATCTGCAAACCCCTCCAGCCACAGGGTCTGAGGGTTCAGGACAGAGGCCGGTAGAAAACTCACAGGCAGTCAGGCTTCAG
Organism: Suncus etruscus; assembly: GCF_024139225.1. Lineage (NCBI taxonomy): Eukaryota > Metazoa > Chordata > Mammalia > Eulipotyphla > Soricidae > Suncus > Suncus etruscus. The sequence continues at coordinate 62,821,150 of NC_064860.1, read as the reverse complement.
AGATATCAGCTTTATTCAGTAGATAAGGCTGAGAAATCCCTCCCAGAATGACCCCCACTCCCACTCCCCACCTCCGCCTTCCTCAAACCCTTGCTTTTATAGACAAGAATCAGGTACCACCCTAGAGTGGGAGCAGAATACCAAGTAAGGAATAATCCAATATACTATCACCAGAATATAAATGAAGGGTAGTAAGCTTTTGTATTCCTGACTCCGCCTTTAGCCAAAGGCGAAAACCTTATATTCAGGGAGGAGCAGATATTGGGTTACTGATCCTACCCTAATCAATAATTGTGCCCCACTGTAGTGAGTGACCTGGTGATAGTATACTGGATTATTCCTTACTTGGTATTCTATTCCCACCCTAGGGTGGTACCTGATTCTTGTGTATAAAAGCAAGGGTATGAGGAAGAAAGGGGAGGAATTCCTCAGCTTTATCCACTGAAAAAAGCTGATATCTCCTGAAGCCTGACTGCCTGTGAGTTTTCTACCCGCCTCTATCCTGAACCCTCAGACCTGCTGGCTGGAGGGGCTTACAGATTCATAGCCTGGGCTGGAGGAGAAAGCCCTCTCCACCCCATCTCCTTCCAGCCCCATGAAGGGCTGAATTGCAACAACATATACTAAAATTACTTCTTGGCAAGAGTAATATGCCTGACATCATAAGCTCAAATAACATAGTGTGTTTGTTACTGACCTTCATCAAATAAAAATTTAGTAGATATTTCTTACTTTACAGTGACTGACTTCTTTTAGAAATAAAGTAACATCAGCATTCTTCCCCTTCAAAAATGTCACTTCAATTTCTTTTAAGAAATTCCTGGTGATCAGACATCTGGCTTCCAGTTTCCTCTTTGATTCTGGAGACCAGCTCTTGCCAGGTATGGGGTTTGGGGAGACCCCATACCAGAACCTTTCTCCCTAGCCTGGGGAGTGCTGGGAGGCTTGGCAGGCCCCCAGCCATCCTTGTCTTTTTCCCCTGACTCCAGGCCTTCCCTGGGTGCCAGCTAGATGGCCAGAAGTGGGTTCAGGTGGACTCTTCGTGGTCCTCAGGTTCCCCCCTCTCTCCATACTCCAGGGGGGAGGTGCGTGGGGAGGAGAGCAGGCAGACATCTGGCTTCCGGTTTCCTCTTTGATTCTGGAGACAAGCTCTTGCCAGATATAGGGTTTGGGGAAGCCCCATACCAGAGCTTTTCTCCCTAGCCTGGGGAGTGCTGGGAGGCTTGGCAGGCCCCCAGCCATCCTTGTCTTTTTCCCCTGACTCCAGGCCTTTCCTGGGTGCCAGCTAGATGGCCAGAAGTGGGTTCAGGTGGACTCTTAGTGGTCCTCAGGTTCCCCCCTCCCTCCGTACTCCAGAAGGGAGGTGCATGGGGAGGAGGGCGGGAAGACATCTGGCTTCCGATTTCGTCCTTGATTCTGGAGACCAGCCCTTGCCAAGTATAGGGTTTTTCTCCCCTGGACTTTAGTCTCTCCCTGGACACTGATCTAGGTGGACTCTATAGGGGTCAACAGGCTCTTCCCCTATCTCTCCCTACACTAATGGGAATGCACTCTGGGAGGAGGGCAGGCTGTTCTAGCACTGGTTTATATTGGGACAGTTAGTGGAAATTTTTTCTCTTTTTTTTCATATTGATATTATTGTGTACATATATTCTATATATCCATAATATCCATCTTGTATTGGGACCTTGATACTGCCCTACAAAGCTCATTTCTAATATTTTACTGCCTCAGTCCCAACCCTTACTTCCCCCCATGAAGGTACAGCTAATGACATGAAGCTCACAACATAGAATGATAAAGTGCAGTTAGAGAAGTAAATACACTGAAAACTATCATAACAATGTGAATGAATGAGGGAAAAAGAAAGCCTGTCTCGAGTACAGGTGTGGGTGGGGTAGGGAGTGGGTAGATCTGGGAAATTGGTGGTGGGAATCCTGCACTGGTGAAGGGGGGTGTTCTGTACATGACTGTAATCATACAAGTACAATTATATTTGTAATCACGGTGTTTAAATAAAGATAATTTAAAAAAAATTCCTGGTGGTGTTATCTAGTGAAAGGCTACAGAATTAGCAGTCCTCTAGTTACAAATACAGATGACTGACTAGAGTATGAAAAGAGGCTGAAAATTCTAATATAGTTCAGGAATAAGATTAATGATGATATAATGAAACTAAGGTATGTCTGTGGCAGGGGAGACTTTCATATCTCAAGTTGTATCAATAATTATTCATACAGAAAATTCATAGAGAAAACCAACATAAAACAGTAGTCTTAAGTGATGCATTGAACCAATTGGATGTAAACATAAACGTATATTAAAACATTCATCCAAAAATAGATTATATTATCCAAAACTATAAATTATATTATTTCCTATATTATTATATTGAAAAATCTGAAACTGGATTCTGAATTTTTTTTTAAATTAGCAATATGGGGCTGAAAAGATAGGTAGGTCAGTGGTAGGGCATTTGTCTTGCACGCAGCTGATCAGGGACGCACGGTGGTTCGAATCCCGACATGTCATATGGTCCCCCTTGCCTGCCAGGAGCAATTTCTGAGCACAGAGCCAGGAGTAATCCCTGAGTGCCATGGGGTGTGACCCAAAAACAAAACAAACGAAAAATAAATCAGCAATAGCATATGCGATCTTTTAAATTGCACATAAAACAGTTCCAAAAAATCACATTAGAACATAAAAAACAATATATTTTAAATAGTAAATTATGCAAATTAAAGTTTACTTAAAGTTTAATGAATGTCTTGGTGGGAATTCTCACATTTTGTCACTTCTAGTCATGTGCATGCCAGTGTCTTTGCTCCACAAACTAATAGGAAGTAGGATACTAAGTAAACCATCATAAAACAGCCTGCCCAACAACTTTACCAATGAGAAATGCCACACTCAGCCAATAAAAACCATCACCATTCTGAATTCTGTCTCACCTCATAAATGTTGTTCAGAATAGCACCTTCCCAAATGGCTATTATTTGGCATATAATAGAATATATTAAAACCATGCATCTTTTGTTTAAATTCAGAAGATCCATACCAAGCCTCTTTCAAAATAACTGTGGTTTAAAGATAAATAAACCACAAGAGAACTAAACTTTATTACATATAAAGAATAAATAATTTGTCAATGAGAAAATCAAGAAGAAAGATTTTAAAGGAGAAACAAACTACAGATATGAACTACTGGAATCTATGGAATGTATCAAAATTAGTACCTGCTCAAAACTAAGAAGAAAAATATAATTAGACAATGAGTGAAAGATGCTGATACATATTTCACCAAAGGGACATAGAGAAAATATACTTATCTACTTAAATCATATATTCAATGCTACTTATCTACTTCTACACTGAGCAGATTGAGTAGCATTGAATATATGATTTAAGTTAAAATATAATGTGAACATAAAACATAAGGAAATGAATAAAACAAAGCAGTCTTCATTAATGTCAATATCATAGTTACAATATCATATTATTCCACAGTATTGTAAAATTTTAATTTTAAGAGAAACTAAATATGGCATACATAGGATTTGCTTTCTATGCAATGTATATGTGAATTTAAATTTAGCTCAGTAAAAAATCATTTTAAAATTTCTTAGGCCTACTTCTATAAAATGGTACATATATACTTTTAAAGAACTTGATAGCTGAGAGTTGAGTGACTAAACATATTTATAGTAAATGACATAAATATTTTAAATATAAAATCTATTTTAAATATCTCTCCATCAGCAACACAATTCAGCACATTAATTGGAAAGTTCTTTTTCTATAAAATAAAATAGAATTTATTTTAATTCATAAACGACTTTCATTTCTATATCAAAAGATGAATGATTTTTTGTTATATGTTAATCATTTATCATGTATGATCAATAGTTCTAAGATACTCTCTTTGGTCTGTTAAGTGCTTTCTTATTTAACTCCATAAATACCAGGAAAGCTATTATTTACTACTCTTTTTGATTTGTATAGCTTACTTTAAATTTCCAAATAAATATTTATAGTATAGAAATATATCAATAAAATTTGTAGCCTGTAATATGTTAATATAAGCTAAAAATACAAACATTTTAGAGAAAATATCCAAGGAACTTGAGGAAAAGTATCACCAAGAATCATGTTTATTTTACCTTAAAAATAAAATCCTTATTTAAATGTGTATATTAGGCCCCATAAATGTTAACGTTCCTTGAAAGTACCTTACTAAATTTGAGTGGATATCAAGAATAATTTTATAAAACAAATGAGTATATAAAACTATTAATTTATTTATAGTGTCAACTTACTACAAAATGGATTTTTGCCAGTAGTATCCAAAAACACAGTTTTCCTGAGTGATAATTTTTCTGTTTCTTCTATTATAACCTCTTTCCATAATTCAGCCTGATAACCTGAGATTCAAAACATATAATATAAAAAGGATATTTCAGTCAAAGAGCATTCAAAACTTACAACTTACTAAAAGTAAAAGCACTAATGTAGTGAGATAATTATAAAAAACATCATATGATTAAAAACAATATGTAAATTTTATAAGGGCTCTTTTTTAGTTTGCATTTTATTTATCTTTCTGACAACAACAAAACATTTATTTATTTATTTATTTATTTTAGGTGCACAGGTGTTCAGAAGTCTCACCTAGCTCTGTGCTCAAAGTAGTACTCAGAGAACTTTATGTGGTACCAAGATTCAAAGAAGTTTGCAGCTGCAGCTATATCCTAGGCAACCTTTGTATTAGACCTTTGTACTGTCTCTCCAGACCTCTTCAATACTCTTAGGTTCAAGATTCAAAAATAAGGGGGCTGGAGAGATAGCATGGAGGTAAGGTGTTTGCCTTGCATGCAGAACAGTGATTCCAATCCCGGCATCTCATATGGTCCTGCCAGGAGCTATTTCTGAGTGTAGAGCCAGGAGTAATCCCTGAGCGCTCAGAGTTTAGCATATTCATATAGCTATAATTCACAATTACCATATTTGCTATCATTTTATGTAAGAATTTATATTTCATGCTTTTATAAATTCAACTGAATTAACTGATTAAATAAAACTTGAACACAGGGGTTGGAGTGATAGCACAGTGGCAAGGCATTTGCTTTGCACCCGGCTGACCTTTAATCAACCTGGGATGGACCTGATTCAATCCCGCCTGCCAGGAGTAATTTCTGAGCACAGAGCCAGGACTATTCCCTGTGCACTACCAGGTGTGATCCCCCAAACAAAAACTTGAACTGAAAATTTATCTCCATGAGTACCTTCTCCCCGCCAGAGTTAGAGCAAAATATGCTATGTATGCATATTCATTTAATATGTATATCTACATATAAATAATAAATAGATGTTTATGTAGACAGTATTTTGTTTATATTATGTGCATAAAATGCATCATTTAAATATATTTGTGTAGACATAGAACTTGTATTTGTACACACATATAAAAACACAGAAGATGCCTCCTACTTCATGTGTTTTTGTTTCCACAGTCCTATCTCCTAATTTGAGACATATATAATGTAGGAATACTGAATTAAGTACTCAGCTTCCATTTTAGTTCTTATTATACCCTGAAGCAATCCAGATGTTTATGCTTGCATCACAAATTTCTTATGTATCTAGAAAAGTGATTGAATTACAAAAGCAATACTCAGTACAGAGGCTAAAGAAAATGAATCCCATAAAATATATTCAGGGCAAACAAGGAGAAAGCACTAGAGTTAGGGTCAACTGACCCAGGTTTATCTTTGGCTCTGTATCATATCAGATAATTCACAACAAGGATTATTCCTAAAGGCCCCCCCTACTTCAGTAGATCTCTTCATCCCTGAATGTGGCCCTGGTGATTTTCAAGCATCTTCAAAGCCCTAGCTAGCATTAAACCATTCTCATCTGAGTGGTCAAAAGGCCTCTTGAGCACACTACAGATTTTATCCTAATCTAACCCCGCCTCAAAAATAAGTCTTGTAAGCAGAAGGGATTTTATGATACAATGAAGCTAAAGCCTACATAGTGCATAGCCTATACCAGTAATTTATATGTATATTACCTTACGCCTACTCATTGACTTGCTCTTCAAGTCTGCAATCTCTCTTGAACATGTATATTGCTTATTTGTCTTATTTGCTTGTTTACCTATTTGCTTTTATAGTCAAGTAAGTTTCATTCAGGAAAACACACACACAAGCCTACACTTATAAAATAAACTAAGTAAAATAAAACCTTCTAAGATGTTATCTCTTGATGCCTTTGTAGTTGCTCCCCCATTATACTGAGTACTTAGGCTTTAAACATATTTCTTGTCCACTCCTGTCATGCTATTTCTCATATGCCTCCATGTTCAAGGTTGGTGTGTAGGTTTCTCACTCTAAAGAGCCTCTGAGATGCTTTTTAGTGTTAACTTTCAATTTTTCAGTGAATTTTTTTTTGCTCTATAAGTTCCTACTGGCAACCTAATTATCAAAAGCTACAAAATTTAACTGCTCTTACCAAGTTTTATCAAGTTAGCTGTAAAGCATAAATGATTCAGTTCTACTTGTTACCAACAAATGAAAAAAATATAGTTCACATTTTTTCCTGAAAATATCATTAAAATTTTTCAGTGCCACTAAGAGTGCATCTGTCTCTTGCTCTACATGGATATGGCTGAGATAATTTTGTATATTGGAAATAGTGATAACCTTGAGACTTCCAAATTTTCTCACTATACTGTGCATAGAAAGGCACTCTATTAATTTTCTGCTCACTAAACGTTATGAAAATATTTTATAGGATTTGTACTATTTTCTTTGGTGCTTCCAGAAATAATTTTTCTATAAAATTCAACATATTATAAGTAAATATGAATACTTACAAAGAAGAAAAGACCATTTTAGACGGACATTTTCCTAAAAATATTAACATTTATGTTATTCATTTTAACGAAGAATTAAAACAAATATTTTCTTACCGAGTCTAGGACATGATTTTTCCTTAAAGCCATCACAGTCCATGCAAGAACCAACCTTGTAATCTTTGTATGAAGGACAGGGAAAGGAAATAAAATTGCAGTTTGTTTCCAAAGCTGCCATGAACAAGTAAACTGCTCTTTGGTGATCACATTTGATAAATTCAAATCCTTAAAAGTTAAAGATCAAACAATAACTATAGATATATTAAATCATTTAAGTAAATTAAAGAACAATTAAATATTAAGATCTACCAGTATCATGAAGCATATGAATAACAAAGTATTCACTATAATATTGTTTTATTTCAAGCAATTAAATGAATGGCACTATGAAGAACTTATTTTAGTATGTTGTCCACATGAAAATACAATTACATTTTTCTAATAAAGCTAATAAGTTTGATTTAAATTATTAAAAAATACTAGATCTGGGGCCGGCAAGGTGGCGCTAGAGGTAAGGTGTCTGCCTTGCAAGCGCTACCCAAGGAAAGGACCACGGTTCAATCCCCCGGCGTCCCATATGGTCCCCCCAAGCCAGGGGCAATTTCTGAGCACGTAGCCAGGAGTAACCCCTGAGCATCTAATGGATGTGGCCCAAAAAACCAAAAAAAAAAAAATATTACTAGATCTATAAAATTATACATAATTTTTTATTCTATTTCCATACTGCTAACATTTCTATCCAATACTGGAAATGATCTTTCCAAAAGATCCATTTTCAAAATTGTCTTTTCTATTTTATTGCTATTAAAATGTGATCAATAGAAATCTTATAACAATGGGACAATATAGTAGAGTAAATGTGACAGCAGTGGAGAAAAGCAGGCACTCTGGTGGAAGATATGGTGCCGGAATATTTTATACATTAAACCCTACCATTAATAATATAGTAAATAAAAGTGTTTAAGTCAAATTAATTAAAATAATTTTAAAAGAAAATAATTTAATCTTAATCTCCTCCTCATAACTACCTTTCCAGTCCAAGAATTGTCTAGAATTTAAACTTATAACATAGGAATATCAGAACAGGATTTAATACTTTCACTTTACATTAAGCAATGAGAATTTTTACATATGTTCCACAAGTTTTCCATACAACATAGGTAGACATATCTATAATACTAGATATATTCTTAAATGATAAATTCACAACCAAATAAAAATTATATTTCTTTAATATTAAAAGTTTAAATTTAATATTAAAATTTAACTTAGAATACTAAGAGTGTCAAAATTTAATGTAACAATAAATATTTACAAAGCAAAAAACACAAAAGCATTATCACATTCCTTCTTTTACCAAATACTGAGATATTTTTTCATTGAATTAAAATTGTACAGCAGTAGTAGCCATAGTAACTGTTACATATTACTTAATTAGTTATCGTGCTAGGTTTCAAATTACTTCTTGTCATTCTGAAACGAGTCAAATTCAATTTCTTTAACCATATATTTAACCATATATGCACAGACAAAGCATGTATGAATGTTTATAATTTTGTGTAATATTTTATTGATGATAATGATGAAATTCTAAAATCAATGTATGTTATATGATAATTAAGCTACATCTACTTCTTTGGTAGCATACGTTCTCTTAATACAAAAAAAGGTTAAATTAAAAACTGTTGAATTTTCCAATGGATTAGGTTTCAACCAAAAGAAATAACTACGAACACTCCTAAACTGAGAAATATCAAATTTAGCTTTCTTTTTTTTTAGAGTTGCTTTATTAGATGTGAGCAGCCATAAGTATATCACATATTGTATACATATATATATATATGAATTTATACAAGTTGTGAGAATATTAGAGCATGAACACGAGATCATCTGGGATCAAATCTAGGCATTGACACCTATAAGTCATTTGCTATACATATTTAGCTTTCTTATACCATAATACTCCTGAATCCAGAGCAATGATGCTTAAAATACTGCTCACAGGTTAATAGGAAAACCTGATATATTTATTTGTATTTCTTACTTGGAATAATATGAAATTTATTCAAAACTACTCTGGAATACCTGAAAGAATTGATTTTGGACAGCCAGGTTGCTTTCTTCCTCCATTTGGGTAAAAATCGATATGTCCCAATGGTTCATTAATACCTAAACCTGTAAAATAAAAGCAACCAATAATAATAAATTGAAGATAATCATCAGGTCAGCAATATTTGTAGTAAACTATAAAATCTATTAAAATTAAATCTTAAAATTTAAATTTAAATAAATGTTTTAAATTAGATATTCTTTAAAGGAAAAGGCCTGCCAGGAGGTGCTTAGGTAGAAGAGTTGCCCCTATTAGCAATTTTCAGTGAATTAGGCCTATAGTTCAATGTCCAGGCCAATGAATGCTGCTTCAGGCCTTGTAGTATAGAATTTACCTGATGCTGTAGTATTTAGAGATTCCAGGGTTGAACCACTGATGCTCGTGGACCATGTGGTGTGAGAGTCAAACCTGAATTGACTACATGCAAGGCAGGTGTGTGCCTTTACACAATCTCTATGGCCCCAGAACTAATTTTTAATCAACTTTCAAACTTTAGGATAACTTGATATCATCATATAATTAAAAGAGAAAGATTGAAGAGAAAGAGTATAATTTGGTCCTACAAGAAATCAATAACTCCAAAAGCACTCTTAGTAGGAAATTAGTCATGTAAATGTGGACATCAACTTTATGTATTAGTATCTATTCTCTGTGTTCTCCATTCCACCATGCCTATTTTTCCTTTTTCATTGTCAATTAACCATTACATTCTGTATTGTTACCATTGGCATTAGAATGGATGACATCCACAAACTTTGCATCAGTGTAATCTAATCTGTCATTTGATGGTTTTCCAGCAAATTTGGGCCCAGCAGGGTCAAGGCCTGAAATATAGAAAAAAATATCAATCAAGACCTCTGCCATTTTTATTAGGTCATATATTTGCAATATTACTGCACTATATATATAATAAGCCTATGAAAAGTTTTAAACATAAACCTGTCTCATTCCATCTGTAAAAATAAATTAAATTGAATAATTAAAAAATTATCTGGAAGGGATAGGGAGAAAAAAAATATCTCCTAAGTGTCATCTGAATAAACCTCTCCTAAATTGAAAATATTGTAAGTTAAAAATTAATTTAACACACCAAACCTACTTTAAGTATGCTTAGAACACTCACATCTGAATGAATGAACAAAAATTATTTAACTCAGCCTATTTTGTAATAAACCAAAGAATATTCATATCATTGACTAAGGAACTAAATGCGACATCAGGATAACTGTATTCTGCAGAATTGCAAGGAAGGGCAAAATCCAACGTACAATATCTACTAAATGTGTATGTATTTCTTACAATTATAATGTTGAAATCATGAATTGAAACATTCTACATTAGTGACCATCTGTATAGAAGCAACACATTACCAATCCAGTTTAGAAATGATCTTGTATTAAGCTATGGTAAAGATATCTAAACAAAATAGTATAGTATTTGAGCATTTTTACTTATGAAGAAATGAAAAGTAAACTAGTAAAAAACTTTCAATCTAATAAAAATTCATGACTATTAATCCTACAGGGGAAAATGAGTAATCTTGATACTGTTTTAAACTATGCCTCCTTAGTTCTTCTTTAATCTATTCACAGGTAAGTGTAAAATTATGTTTAGATCTCAAAGGCAATTTGAGCTGTGAAATAAAGCTTATTTATCAAACTCTCATTTCTCACAATTGTTTTTTGTACACACATATAAATAAAAAAAATTTTTTTTTGGTTTTTCGGACCATACCTGTTTGATGCTCAGGGGTTACTTCTGGCTAAGTGCTCAGAAATTGCCCCTGGCTTGGGGGGGCCATATGGGATGCCGGGGGATCGAACTAAGGTCGTGATCTTTCTTTGGCTAGTGCTTGGAAGACAGACACCTTACCTCTAGCGCCACCTCGCCGGCCCCATAAATAAAATATTTTAAAAGTACCAAAGAGTATTACTATTATTTCTGTTACAATTGAAATTCTAAATAAAATTATAGTCTCATTACTATCAGAATAGTGTCAATAAAAGAAGATTGTGATAAAATAAATAAAAATCAATGCTTTGAAACATCTTTAAAATGGAAGAAACAACCATATATAAAAGTAAAATAGCACATCTTGAGCTCCTCACTTATCCCTAGTTTATTTAATTCATTTGGCTGAAGAAGAAAACTTCTCATATAAAACCACCACAGAAAGGCTTGCTGGCCTTTTAAACCTCGAGGATTTCTTGGCATATGTGACCATTCAAATTCACTAATGTGTAAGTAAACACAATTTCAAACTGAGTGTGGAGCTAGAAAAAGAATGGTCTTTCTGTGCTAGAGACTTTTCTATAAATACTGACTCATCTCTTACAACCTACTCTGTTTAAAACTAAACCAAATGTCAAAGTCTAACTCACTATAACAAAACACTTGCATTTTGAGTATTGAAATGTTACATGTTAAATACTATACTTCACATGTAATATAAAAAGTAGTCGTGCATATATTCTATTATTTATTACTATGCCTTTCAAATAAAAGAGGAAGAAGTAACATTTCAAGTGTCCCAAAAGTAATTTGTGAGGAAATATTTTACCTGTTATTCTTCCAAGTTGACCTTGAAATATCTTTCCAACAAATCCACTAATATGAGCCCCTAAGCTCACACCTATAAAATGAAAAGTTTCAAGAGATGCTCCATGCTTCTGAAATTAAAAATACAATGTTTTATGTTTTAATTTTATAAGGTAACAAACAATTCCCTATACATCAATATTTTATTTAATTTCATTTTTATCTTAATTATTTATTTATTTAGGTTTGGAGCCACACCTAGTGTGGGCTAGTCAGGGCTTACTCCTGACTGTACTCTGGGACCACTATTGAGTCTGCTAATTGGAGAGCAAGTATTCAGTCATCCCAGTTGAGTTCTAAATACCTCTTAGGGTATTTTTATGAGGTATGAAAGATGGATAGAATCCAAGTCAACTATATGAAACAATATTTCTTTACACCACACTGTCTGGCTTCATAGTGATACATTCCGAACTTTAGAAAATGTGGAACATTTACTACTAATAAAAAAATTGTAGATTTGAGAGAAGGGTGGAAGATAGCTCAAATGAATCGAGTATATGCCCCTGAATGCTTGAGATCTGGGATGCAACTTGGATCCCTGGTTCTATACAATCCCTACAGCATCACTGGATGTGACCCTGGATCGCCCTGAACTCTGATGAGTACGGCCCCAGATTTCCTGCAACCTAAACAGCAGAATATAATCATGTCTAATTAGTGAGAGAACTTGCCCAGTTGGCGGAATCTCAGCCTTAAGCTTATGAGCAATACATGGGAGATCCCCCAAAAAACAAAGGAAGAAAGAATCTACATTCAGATTTTGGAAACACAAGCTAATCGTTTCCAAATTTCTCACAGCAACTCAAAGAGGTGATTTCTTGTTTTATTTTTTTAAATCATTATTAAGAAGTTTCTGCAAGCAAAAATAAAACTAATGAAAATTCCAAAACCTTTATAGATATATCTCACCTTCATATTTCCTGCTCTTAGAAGAGCATTTATTAATTAGAGAAATATCCACTTGCATAAACTTACAATATATAGAGACTATCAATAAGACCATAAAATTCATTGCCAACTCTTTCTCTAAGACTGATGATTTGGATATGTACAACTATGAAAATGTGAACATAAAAACTAGACCTGATTTTATTCAATGATAGTTCTTTGATTTGTATAAGTTACAAATTATTTTAATACTTAAATAAATACTAAGATAATATAAGCTTTATTGCCTAAAATCTATAGCTGTAAAAATAAAGCAGAAAAACATTAAAAAGATTGTTTACACAAGTGATAAAAGATAGATTTAGACCCTGAACCTTTGGGTCTGACTTGTAACCAGTCTATTTAACTATATTTTAGAAATGTTTTGCTTATTGAGTTTCAGCTAAAGCTTAAAAGTTTAGCCAACACAACTCAAAAGATTTTCAAGCACAAGAATGACTCAAACCAGGTAGCATCATCATTCTTTCTTCAGAAATGCCTGTAACCACTAACTAACGCTCTTAAACAACCTGGATTTCTATATGACTAGTCTTAGTTACCAGCAGCACCACCCTCACACTCACCACAAAATTAAGCATACAGATGACCTAGAACTAGCTTTTAACTTAATTGACACACAAAAATCACGACCTAATAGTTAAAGAAACCTGAATGAACCTAAACATGCCTCAAGATTAATTGGCATATGCCCCCTTTACAGGTTTCCCCTCACTTTTGTCAATTTACAATTGATTAACTGTAAACATTTTAGACACAACATAGAAAATATAGTAAAGGATCCAATCACTAAACAGTTTATATTATTTCTCTTCATAATCACTACTTTCTACTGAAGTTAATAAGTGTAGTATAAAATCGTTTATTACTTTGAAATAATAAGACTGGGACAGGAGCATTAGTACAGCGGGTAAAACATTTACCTTGCACATGCCCAACCTGGGTTCAATCCAGGGCACTTCATATGGTCCCCTGATCCCCACAATGAGTGATCCATGAGTGCAGAACAAAAATAAGCCTAAACACACAACTGAATGTGGTACAAAAAAGGGGAACGTTGGTGGCAGGAAAGTTATACTGGTGGAGGATGGTGTACATTCGATGACTGAAACCCAACTATGAACGTTTTTGTAACCATGATGCTTAAATATAAAAGGAACTTTTTAATTATTACTATATAAAGATAAAATACAATAACTAAAGCTTTAGGTATTTTTTCAATAAAATAGACCATGTACAGATATAAAATGAGTCATTAAAATGAAGAAAAGATATCTGCATCTTTAGTCAAGCAGAACCATCAAAGCAATAATTTTTAATGGTTATGAAGTAATAGATGGTATTACACAGAACATCACATATTTATCACACGTAAAGTTCCAGACTTACCAAAAGATTGTGAATGCACTCTCCCAAACCCACAGCAACTTTCCTGGTATTTTTAACTGCTCTATTGTAAAAGAAAGTGGTAGCACCCCTATTCCAGTCTACAACAATTACATTAATGTCATCTTGATTCAATAAAATCCTTAGAAAGTTGTTAAGCCATGCAGGAGTGGAGCCCAAGGGTCTGTATCCATGAATAATCCAGACTGTCTTCTTATTTATATTGAAATTAAGGTTAAGTGACTTATTCTGCTGAAATAGGGGTTCAGCACAGTTTATATTGTTCCTTGTATACATCATCAAAAACATCTCTGTTTGGGGAATGAACAAATCTTTAAAGGAATCCTTTATACTTAACTGAGAGAATTTAAGGCATGTTTTCTTATTACCTAAATTACCTGAAACAAAAAAAAGTCCATCAATTGAATATTGGGACAATATTTGATACAATTCCTTCAGTATTTTCTAATATCAGAATTACCATAAGAAGAAAATTATTTCATTACCTAACTCAGCATAATATAGAACAACAATGTTTAAAGCATTTCAGTGAATATGTGAAAATATTCTTAGAACAAAATTCATAAGGAATGAAGTAAACATTATATTTTTCTGTAAAAAAAGCAATGGTGTCACTGAACTCATCATACAGTTAACAAAGTATTTTATATACCTGTAAACCAACAAAATTAAGTCAATAAATTATAAAATTTAACAGATACTTTGCAGGGGAATACATAGGCATGGACAATATATATTTCATAAAACCTATGATGACATAAATTTATGTTAAAATAATAAATCATTTTCTTTCTATCAAACTGAACAAAACAGAAAATATTTTAACCTATATTATTTAAATATTTAATAATATTTTATACACATGAATACTGAGAACATGAGTTAATGTAAGACACCTTTTAACCTTTATATTTGTATATCTACACAAATAAAATCACTATACATAATCTTTAACACATTAAATATTTCTGATTTCACTTCAATATCCTCATTATTCTAGTTAATATGAATCAAAAATGAATATATATACACATTAATTTGAATTTCTATTTTATTTTAATAAACTTTTTAATCTGTCTAATCATTTGCATAAGGTTTATTTTTTAAAGCTATATAGAGGCATGCAAAAATTTTTAGATGGAAGTATATGAGATTTCCTTTAAGATGAATGATTCAGAATTCTTACTGAAGAATTTTATCCTAGTTTGAATACTTTGAATACAACAAACTTATATCAAGCAATAATAATTTTTAAAAAAGAAAATGCATAGAATTTTCAAGGGTTAAGAGTATTTTGGGAAAGTACCAAATCCTTTACTTTCTTTATTTTCTATTTCCTATGGTTAATATCTAAAAGTTCTGCTATTATAATTTAATCAGTGAAAACAGGAACATACCTAATAAATAGATCCAATTTTACTTTATTTAAAATTTAGGGTACTGCTTAACTACAAAACATTAATCGCATAAAATTTTCCAGATAAATTTGTTATATAAAATATGATATTAACTAGATATATATTATATATCACAAAGCTTAAGGGATCTAAAACTAAATTGATCTAACTTTAAAATTAAAATGACTAAATAAATAAAATAAAATAAAATATAAAATAATTTTTATTTTACAAGATAAAATAAATAATAAGTAATATAATAATAAATAAAAAATAAAATAGATAAAATAAAATTTTATATATAAAATATAAAATAAAATACTACTAAATAAAATAACTAAGAAATTTCAAATGAATAAATGTAAATAATAAACTATTTACACACTGATTTGAATTTAAAACTCCAACTAATCAAAATATTTGATTAGCTCAAATATCCAATTCAAAAGAATTCAAAATTCTAATCTCTACATGCTATGTTAATATATTAGTCGTGCAATCAAGAAGATTCTAATCTTTTTAGAAACAATTGACTGTAAATTTTTTAATTATTGCATTTCTTATTATCTTGAAGTAAACCAACAAATAAGAATAAATTTCTACATTATTACAATATCCAGTTTAATTTTTCTTTATGCTTTGGCAAAATAAAAAAGTTGTAAGTTTACTTTTATTAAAATAAATAAATAACTTTGCTTAAAATTTCCTTATATAAACCTGTTATTTGAAAACCTTATGAAAGTCTAAAGATATTTTAAATTAAATAATAAGAATATTTTAAAATATTGATTTAATTTCTTTATTCTTGAATTATTCTTATTTAATATTCTTTATATTGTTACACCTACTAATATGTAAAACAATGACAGGAATATTCCATACAAATATATACACAAATATTCAATTAAATAAACTATATTAAAATAATCCAATCTAACAGTTTCATATCCATAGTATATTTTATGCCATAATGTCATAACTTCTATATTCCAAAATACAGACCAGATTGATTGATTTATATTTAACTTTTAACTAATTCAAATTATTATTAAGTATCTTACCAGATCTTGCAAGGCACACCAAACAGAGAAAAATATATATTCTCATTTGCAATATATTTAAACTAAAAGAAGTGTTCAGATTCACCACAAAAGAAATTCTGGAATTCATTAAGGTTTCTCTTTGGTAAGATTGTCACAGTCTGGTAGGTTTTAATGTAAAAGGTTTCTGACCTTTTGCTCCTCCCTGTTTGTTGAAAATGGTTATTTTCTTCTTTTAGTTTGTGGTTATGAGAAGGATTTTTAAATCAGGACTCTAAATAGTCACAAACGTTCAGCTACACCGCTTGAATTTAAGGCAAAGAAGAGCCTAATTATATACTTTTTTTATTCCTCTTAACCAAGGAATTTCAGAAGTGGTCAAGAGAAATGTAATATTAGAAAATGCTAGAAATGGAATCAGAAAGAGTTGTGGTTTATGTTCATTTTGATGATTAAAAACTATGATCTTTTTATACAACATCAAATCAATGATGAAATCTGTATCCATCAATGTGTAAAATATGGCCTTTTCATGTTTATGTTCTTTTGCAACCCAATCCAATGCCTATTTCTAACTTAAAATTCTAGCTTGTCTCTTACAAGCCACAATTTAAAACTTAAAATATATTTTTGTTTTATGGTGACAAATTTTAATGTTTATGTTTTCTTATCACATGTTTCTTTAGTTATTCCTTGATTTTCCTCCCTAAAATGAATGTGAGTAGTCAAGAAAAATAAAGAATTCTTCTAATTTTGAGTTCAAAATTAATACTTTTTGCAAATTAAGGTCTGTAAATTTTAAAGATATTTTTATAGAAAGAATTTCACTTTTCATATCATACATAGTCTATGGCTAAGAAGATATTTCAGAGAATCTATACAAAAATTAGTTATTCTTTTCAAATGATCACAACTAACTGCTGATGAAACCCCATAGTTTAATCTCTGAAACTTTTGTTATAATTTATTTGTTGAGCAATGATAAGGAATGTTCTATAGGAAGGTTTATTTCCCCAAGCAAACACTTTATCTCAAATGCAAGAGTCATATTAGAATGTTACATCAAAACAAAAACAAGAAACACATCTTTAATTTGAATGCAAGTTTGATAAGCTGTGTGGCAAACTGTCTCAACAAATTTTGCAAAGATGTGGTTTATTTATGTTTTGTTAGAGATGCAATTGTTTAAATAATAGGAAAACCTAGATTATTTGGTGATCTTTAACAGAATAATTGTAGTCCAGCTGAAACCTCTGTTTCCATTTTCAAAGGCCTCTTAAAAATCACTTCTAAGGTAAATAGACCTAAATTTTACTATTCTTTTTTTTTGTTTGTTTTTTGTTTTTTAATTTTTTTATTTAAACAACTTTATTACATACATGATTGTGTTTGGGTTTCAGTCATGTAAAGAACACCACCCATCACCAGTGCAACATTCCCATCACCAATGTCCCAAATCTCCCTTCTCCCCACCCAACCCCCACCTGTACTCTAGACAGGCTTTCTATTTCCTTCGTACATTCTCATTTATCTACTTTCATGCACTAACATGCATAGATTCTTCCCAAATAATTCTATAAAGAATATTCTACTTTCTAATTAGCCAAAGAACTTCTGTAATGCAATTCAGATGTCAAATTATCTTTGCAGGCATTTTATTTAAAATATTGAATTGAACCCTCTTCTGTATGTGAGGCTATAAAAGAAACATTGTGAGGAATTGACAAATTATCAACATTACTGCAACTGGAGTTTTTGTCTTTATAACTGAGTTGGCATGGAAAGGGAAAATGGGAGGAGTTCTAGAGACCCTCGTGGACGGAAACAGTTGCTCCGGTGACTATGGTGTTGGAATGGCCTATACATGCAAAGTATAATCATAAATCTAGGTAGCTCAATAAAAAAATGCTAAAAAAATATTAATCTAAAATAAAGAATATAATGAGTACATCTACGTCCAGAGAGAATAGACAAACGCAGATATTTGCCTATTATTCAGCCTACCAAGTCTTAGCTCTAATCCCAGAGAACAGAGCTATAAGTAAACTCTTAGCACATAGCAAAGTATTGCCCCACCCCACCCAAAAAATAATCAAGTATTGAATACATAGAAACCAACCAAAAATGTTCATGCTAATAAAATAGAAGATCCTTAAAAGCAAGAGGGCAAAGCTGCTAGCCCATTAATCTTGCCTTGTACTTCTTCCTGCTTGGCTCATGACAGGTGAAATCTGGGAGAGGAGGAATAAAAACTGGAGAGTGGCGCTGTGGGCGGTCACAGGGGTCATGGGCGGGGTCAGATAATCACCACACCCCCGTTGTGGGCGGGGTTTCCCTCTGGTACCGCCCCCACGCCCAGGCCCATTTGCACAGCTGAGAAAAGTGGTCGGGACCTTGGAAGCCTGGAATCCTCCTCCATCCTCGGGCGGAAATCAGAGCAATGTTCCCTGTCCAGGAAGAAGCTGACCGGACGGTGTTCGTGGGGAACTTGGAGGCCCGAGTCCGGGAAGAAATTCTTTATGAGCTGTTCCTCCAGGTACCGTTGGCCGTGAAGGGGCGGCGGAGGGGCGGGGCGCATGGAGTCGGAAGTGTCAGCGGAGGGGCGGGGCTCACCTGCATCACCCTGAGCTTGGCTTCTCTCTGCCCGCTGGGGCGCCGGTGCCATGCATGGGTTTTGTTTCTCTTGGGATCACCTACTTCCAGGCGGAGCAATGAAGTGTCAGGAGCTCCTGGACCCATCCCTTTACCCACTGCAGCATCCTGCGAGGAGGCAGAGTCTAGCTAGACTCCCCAAGCTCCATCCCAGAGTTAGGGCTTCTCTCCCCCTGCCTGGGTGGTGCCTCCATCCAAGGCTTATTAAATAAAAACTGCTTTATCATTGTTTTCTTCCCTGTCTTGGGCGTTTTCAAGCCTTCCATCCCTGGATCTGAGAGAGAAAAATGAATATTCCTGGTAACAGGGGTGGAGGGAGGACCACACTGATGGTGGGATTGCCCCTCATTTATTGTTATTATGTACCTTAAATATCACTTTGAAAGATTTCTGATTTACATTGGCCAAAATAAAAATTAAAAAAAAAAGTTCATTGATAGACCACAAAAAAAAAAAAAAAAAAGAATATTCCCTTTGCATGCTAGTCTCTTCCACAACCACCACTGCCTCCCTTAACTGTGACAGGTGTTTGTGACTCCAGCAAGATCAATGCTATTTGAGATGAGTTGGGCCATCAGAGCTTGACTGTGACCACTTACTTGCTTTTCTGATTCTTTCTATTTTATATAAGGAATTCCTTGAAACTTTTAAATCGTGGGACAGCCCCCGCCCTCAAGATTAAGCGTCTTGTCTTCTGTAAGCACTTACCTCTACATGCCTGAGACTCACATGCTAAAAAGATACATATTCTTTTATAGCCATTAACCCAGATACTCATGGGAAACTCTGGGTGTTGGCTCTGCAAATTAAGGGCCTTTTGGTGGTTCTAAAAGCACATTGAAAAATCAATTACCATGATTTAGGGTAAGCCAAGAAAGAGGGTGTACTAGAGTCTTTACAATGTGAACTCAGATGTCAGCTAATTTGGGTCTTTTGGGCTCTCACAAAAAAAAAAAAAAAGGAATATTTTAGTGCCTCAGTTTTCTAGAATGTCAATTTGGAGCACAGGTGTATCTCCAGTGTGATGTGGTCTAAGGATTAAATCATTTGAGTAAAAAGAAAAAATAAAATAGAGCTGAACTTGGCATTTAGGAAATACAATTTGTTTCTTTGCTTCTACTTTTAGGTCATTTTTGGCACAAACTTTCCAGAACAGTAGTAAGTGAAAGTAAAGAAAGTTTAATAGAACTCACTGCTGCTGAGAGGCCTGAGCAACCTTCACACATAAAATATACTCTTCCTTACACAAGCTAGAGTAGAACAGTCCACATTCCTACCTTACCTGAAGCAAAGCAGATGTGCAGAAGCAAAACATGGAGGTTAGAACATCCTGACAAGCTTGTGACATACACCGTTTTTTTCTTCTACTTTGACGGAAGGCTCTAAATTAGGCTACCTGTTCAGGATTGTCCTGTTCAATGCTACTTGATACTTTTGTAGGACTGTCCTGTCTTCCTGGACTGTACTCTCTCATACTACAAACAGCAGTGCTCTTGCTATTAAAAAAATGCCTAGAAAGTGATTTTTTCCCCTCACATCTTAGAAATAATCAGATTGCTATATAATCCAAAGTGTTTATTCCAAAATAGGAATTTGAGCAACAGGCTATTTTTGAGCAGGAGTGTGGTTTCACTGAGCTCAGACCATTTGTTTGAAAATTTTGGATTGACTGACAGGACTCTTCAAGCTTGAATATTGCACCGTAGGCTCTTTTTGTGACAGTCAACAGTTATGGGCTTCCTGTGTCTTTTCTGATGATCGATAAGAAGAGAATGAACAATGTTATTCTTAAATTATCAATAAGGGGAATTCATAAGTGGATGCATTTTACTGACCCCTGGTAAGGAGCTGAGTCAGGCTGCTTGCCTTTCACTTAGAAGTCTCCAGATGAGCTCTGAGACAGAATGGAGTCAGATGGACTAAAAATAGTCCGATCCAAGAATTTATGTCAGAGAAAGGACAGGTGCCAAGGGAGACAATAGCAAAATTCAGTTTAGGTAAGTTGAGTACCAGAGTTTGAAAAGAGTGCCTATATCTGTCACTAAAAGCCCCCCTCGCCTTGACCTCAATTAATGGTAGACCAAACCTTTTGATAGAATCCCTTCCTGGAGCACAATTCCCTTTTCTTATAATTAATATATTTGTTGTTGGAAAAATATAGCTCTCTTTAAGCCTTTTTCATTGATCCTAGTTTAAAATCTTTGTGGTTAGTTTGGGGAGTTTTGTGGGGGTGGATCAGAAACTCTTCTTACATGCAGAACAATGTGGCTCTGGTTCCATCATTTTTAAAATCATTCTTAATATTTTTTCAGAATTTCTACCAAAATAAAATTTTATATCAGGCAATGAAGAGTATTTTTTTACTAAGTTCTTCTTATTCTGAATGTATTTTCTAAAGTGCAGTTTTTATTTTGTTGGTTTTTTTGGTTTGTTTATTATTTCTTTTAGTTGTGGGGCCACACTGAGTACAGGGCTTACTATTCCTGGCTCTGTGCTCAGGGATCATTCTTGGCATGCTCAAGGTCATCATATGTGGTATGGAGATCCAACCAGGACTCCTACAAGTAAGGTAAACACCTTAGCCCATGAACTATCTCTCTGACCCAGTGAGGTATCTTCTAAAATTTTTTTCAGTCAATTAATAAAATGTCAAAAATGGGATGCACAGATGGTGCAATGAGAAGGGCACTTGCCTTGCATATGACTAAACTGTGTTTGTTCCTGATATCCCATTGGTCCCCCAAGCTCCCCCAAGAGTAAAACATTAAGGACGGCCAGGTATAAACCAATACCGCTGCCAGCCCACCAAAAAGTCAAAAATGGAGCAAACCCTGACAACTGAAATACTATCCACATATTTCATTCTTAAAGTTTTAAGATATAATTACTTCTACAAACAAGTCTGCTATTTGAATGGTACCATTAAAAGTAAATTAAAAATTTAAATTAGTATTTAGAAAACTCAAAATTTTATGGATAGTTCACCCCTTTGTGATATTATATATAGAATCAATCATTAGTTGGAAAAGTGCCAATTACAGTTAGTTCTATAATTTTACCAAATATCTGATTATACAGTGAAGTTAGATGGCTTAGTATCTTTACACTTTAAAATAAAGAGACTATAGGAGTGCAAGTTCAAGAAGAAAGAAAATGAATTCAATAACAAATATATTCAATTTTAAGTAGTCATACAGAATTCCCTAGGAAACTGTATCCATGAAAAAGGAATGTATAAAGAAAATATATTTGTTTATTTTTTGGAGGGGTGGGGGTCACACCCAGCTGTGCTCAGGGGTCAGTCCTGGCTCTATGCTCAGAAATTGCTCCTGGCAGGCTCGGGGGACTATATGGAATGCCAAGATTCAAACCACCATCCTTCTGCATGCAAGGAAAAATGCCTAACCTCCATGCTATCTCTCCGGCCCTGATTTGTTTATTCTTGAGCTTGAAGGGAGTTTGAGCCAGTTCTGAGAAAGCAGAGAATGAAGAGTAGGTCAAATCTTTAAATATATTGTCATTTTATAGATGATAATGATCATTTTTCTTTAGGAACAATTTTGTAATATATGCTTTCTGTGCTACAGAGAAAAGCAATTATTAAAGCACAGCTAAAGAATAAGGATCTAAGTAATAGTATAGGAGCTATACTTATATTGTAAATAGTAGATTCAGGTTTGAATTCTAAACATCAGTGTTCCCAAGTATTCTCAACGATCAGCACTTAATGGCCCCAGCTACCGTGAGCACTCCTTTCCCCCCCACACACACACCTACACAGAGTAAGGGGCCAGGATTATGACTGATAAAAAACATTCCTCTCTATTGGAATTTATATTGTATTATACCGGAATATTTATAGTGGATATACAGCCCACTGTTTTGATTTCCTAGCATACAAAATAATTAGATAAATTAAGCATGAACCATTTCACTGTTAAAGTTAGCTCTTTGTCATATCTCTGATTATTAGATTAGTGGACAAATTTTTTCATAGCTATAACATATTTAGCAATATTTAACTACTTCTTAATTCTGTTTTTTCCAACTTACAGGTTTTACAATTCATATATACTGAGTAATTTTCATGTCATACATTTTATTCCTTTCCAATAATATACCATGAATTAATATCCTGCAATTGTGATATTTAGAGCCTTCCTAATTTTTTAATTTTATGTAATAATGTAAAACTTGAACATATTAAAACATTTTTGCTTTGGGATTATTTCCTGAGTGAATATATAAAATCAAAAATACATGGGAAGTTTATTTTCTCTTACAAATGTTTAAATATTTCTGACAAGAAATTGATATAACATTACCAATTTTATTTATAACTCACTGCAGTGGCTGTGTTTATTAAATTTAATTTATATAATCTATTTATTAACATAGTTATACATCGTAGTATATATAGAAACAAAGCAGTATTTTAATATTGAATTAAAAAGTTCTCTAAATTGTTTCCTTTAATTTTATTCATACTCCTAAAAAGATATTTGTTAAGTATATTTGTTAAGAAAGTACTTTATTGCCATAGCTATTATATAAAAGTATTGTTAACATATTTTAGTCTGAAATTGATATACCTTATGATGTGTATATAGTTGATATATATGAATATAAAGAAATCCTCAGATTTATAAGAAAATAATTTTGTTAAGTTGTTTTACAGGCTGGACCATTAACCAAAGTGACAATATGCAAAGACAGAGAAGGAAAACCAAAATCTTTTGGATTTGTCTCCTTTAAACACATGGAATCAGTGTCTTACGCCATTGCTTTATTGAATGGAATTCGTTTATATGGAAGACCAATTAATGTGCAGTATCGATTTGGTAGGTTATACTCACTGAACAATCTTTTTATTTTATTTTTAAACATTATTTAAATAACTATGATTAACAAAGTTATTGATAGTTGAATTTTAGGTGTGTAATATTTCTTTTTTTATTTTCATTTTTTATTTTGATCAAAGTGAATTACATATTTTTCACAAAAATATTTTAGGTACATAGTGATATTGAATCAGGGGAGCTCCCACCACCAATGTTGTCGTCCCTCCACCTCTGTTCCCAGCATACATCCCATATCCCCCTCTTTTACCTCCCAGGCTGCTATTATAAGTGGTCCTCTCTGTTCCTAGTATGTTGTAAATTGGGTATCAATTCTGTTGTCATTGGCTTTGGATTTGGTGTTTAAGTTTGATCATGTTTTTATTTCTACTTAATATTCATATGACTGTTTGGTCTTGGTACTCTCCATTATTTCCACCTCCATTTGAGGGGTGAAACAAGATGGTTCAAGTTGTGTGGTTCTGTTTGAAGGAAGGAGTAGAAAAAAAAAATAATAATAAAATAAAATGGGGCAAAAATCAGACAAGCAAAAATGGGAGGAGTCCTTCTAGAGGCTAAGGTGTGTAATATTTTAACAACAATCCCACCACCAGTGTCGTCTCCCATCTCCAGTGTTCCCATACTCTATTATCCCCCAGTTTCTGCCTGCTACCTTGACATACATACACATTATAAAGTTTGGTTGTTGCAGCTTAAATCAACCTTGACCCTAGAGCTTAGGGAAGAGAAGGACATAGAAGAAAAAAAATGTAGGCAGGAGGAAGAAGATGAGAAAAGAAATAATGGGAGAACAGGGAGGGGTCAGAACATTGGTGATGTGGGAAGAGGTATAGCTAAAATCTAAAGCACAGACACAACAAAACTGAAAACAAATGATTCTTTTCAAGTGTGATTTGAAGTTTGTCCTTAAAGTTGCAACATTTAATTGTTTTTATAACATAAGACCAAAAACATGCCCAGATATTCTTTGTAAAATAATTTCAGATAGTTGGGGCCAAAGCAGTAGTAGGGCGTTTGCCTTGCACACAGCTGACCCAGGACAGACTGTAGTTCAATCTCTCAAGCCAGGAGCGATTTCTGAGCACATATCCAGGAGTAACCCCTGAGCTGACCACTGGGTGTGGCCCAAAATAAATAAAAATTAAAAAATAAATTAATAAATAAATAGTTTTATATAGTTTAATATAGATATGGGCCAGAATATAGCACAATGGTAGGGCATTTGCCTTGCATGCAGTTGACCAGGGAGGAACCTGGTTCAATTCCTAGCATCCCATATGGTCCCCCAGCCTGCCAGGGGCAATTTCTGAGTGCAGAGCCAGGAGTAACTCCTGAGCACCACAGAGTGTGACCCAAAAACAAATCAATCAACTAATAATACATAGTTTTAAAAATAAATTAATTTATATAGATATGCATAAAATATTACATTAGATAATTGATTTGTCTTGCCAATTACATTACCAAACCTATAGAATCTCTTCTATATTGAAACTGATGATTAAAAAGGACTGACAGTACAATGGTTAAGATGTTTCCTTTGCATGCAGATAACCTAGTTTTGATCACCAGTGCTTCTGATGGTTTCCTGAGTACAGCAGAAGTGACTTCTGACCACAGTCAAGTATTACCCAATAACCTGCTTATCCACCATCTCAAAAAAGGAAAAAAAATCAACATGCAAATATATAAATAAATAAAATTGATGGGAACAAGTATGGGGTTCAGTGATATGACCCATGTTTCACATTCATAAAGTGCAGGGTTGGCCCTGGCATCATAATATAAACATAAAAATTTCCCCCTTTAATTTTAACAAATAGGCATAATACTTGCTATTGGTCATTTCATATTAAACAAATCTAAAATGTGAATACATTCATTTTTATTCAACATTTACTACCTACTTTATATCTAATGTCTTTGCCAAGAAAAAAGATCTGCATCATTCTCTCGAGTACTTGTGTAGTTGGTCCATGCATATTGTAGAATAAGCTAGAATATTTTCTGTCATATGGATAGAGTCTACTCATACTCTATGTAAAATTTTATTGTCTTTTGTTGGTACAGTGTAGAAAACTCATACCTTCTATATAAAGAGTAATTAGAACTATTTATTTGCCATATTTTATTTACAGATATATATAATATTAACATGTATCATATATGATCCCATTTAGATATAATTCTTCCATACATCTACAGCTTTGTACAAATTTGATTAATAGTATTGTAAATTATCTCATATTACCTGTATGCATGTTGTAATTTATTACTATAATTTAAATTTTATCTGATAATTCAAAAACATATACATGTAATTTAGATAAGCATGAAATTTTAATTCCTATTAGCTCACTGCAGTTTGATTTATTATTTAAGAATAGAACAAAAAAATTATACCATGAAGTAACTTATTATTCTGTTTCTTTTAAAGGAAGTGCTCGCTCTTCTGAACCTGCTCACCAAAGTTTTGAAAGCTGTGTTAAGATAAACTCATACAGTTACAGGTAATATTTTTTTTTTATTAAATGTAAAGCAAATAGGGCCAGAGCAGTGGCGCAAGCAGTAGGGTGTCTGCCTTGCACAAGGTAACCTAGGACAGACCGTGGTTTGATCCCCTGGCATCATCCCATATGGTCCCTCAAGCCAGGAGCAATTTCTGAGCGCATAGCCAGGAGTAACCACTGAGCATCACTGTGTGTGGCCCAAAAACCAAAAAAAAAAAAAAAAAAAAAAAGGTAAAGCAAATAAATCAACTCTCATGGCAGGAAGTTTTCATATGCACTGGCCTATTGAAAATTTTACATTAATAAACTTTTTTGGGGGGGGTTTGGGCCACACCCATTTGATGCTCAGGGGTTACTCCTGGCTAAGCGCTCAGAAATTGCCCCTGGCCTTGGGGGACCATATAGGACTCCGGGGGATTTAATCTCAGTTGCTAGCGCTTGCAATGCAGACACCTTACCTCTAGCACCACCTCGCTGGCCCCACATTAATAAACTTTTAAGGAATAATATTTCCTGAAAATATGAAGGGACTGAAAATATATTTTAAGCAATTTTTAAGTAGTAGGTAAAAGACTTTTAATAGATGGTAAATGATTTAATTACTCATAATCTTGCTTGATGGACTGTAGAGTTAGTAATATACACATTTCAGATCTGAACAGTTGAAGATGTGGAAGATAATTAATTTACAGTCACAAAAGTTACAAGATTCAGAACTAGATTTATAGCTCCAAGGCAGAGCACAAACTTCATATGTATAAGATCATGGGTCAAAAGCCTGGTACCACACATACCTTTGTTACCCCAGAAAGCAGTAAACTCAAAATGATGAAACTGGTAGATTTGAGATTAAACCTTGTGACATTATACCACAAATTATTTAATTTTTAATGTTCATTATTTCTCAATGATTAATTTTTAATTATGTAAAAATGTTTCAAAAAGTTATTTAATTCAATAGCAGCATTGAAGGACATTATCAAGCTTCTATTTTACTAGTGATACAACAACAAGGTTCTCAAATAAAATTATAATGCTTAAACCGCATAGATTTTTATTCTAGTGAAAGCAAGAGAAAATATACTAGAAAAGTTAAAGCTTAGGCTTATATATAGTTGGCCATTAAGAAGGTCAGATTAAACATGTTGCACTACTTTTGATTCACCCTCTTTTTTTTGTTTTTTGTTTTTTT
This sequence comes from Suncus etruscus, assembly GCF_024139225.1. Lineage (NCBI taxonomy): Eukaryota > Metazoa > Chordata > Mammalia > Eulipotyphla > Soricidae > Suncus > Suncus etruscus. The sequence continues at coordinate 62,793,524 of NC_064860.1, read as the reverse complement.
TTTTGGGGGGTGGGGTCAAACCTGGCAGTGCTCAGGGGTTTCTCGTGGCTCTATGCTCAGAAATCGCTCCTGGCAGGCTCGGGAGACCAGATGGGATGCTGGGATTCGAACCATTGTCCTTCTGCATGCAAGGCAAACACCATACCTTCATGCTATCTCTCCGGCCCCCATTTTCTTATAAACATCAGCCTTCCTAGCTGATAATATGGTCATGAGGACTAGATTTGAGGTTGACATCAGGTCATCAATTTGTATGGAAGATTTCCGGAGTTACTTTCATTCATTTATACTCTCAAAGAGTTAGAAGCAGTTATACAAACCAAAGAAGTAGCTGGATGCCCACCACTTGACAATGTTTCTTTATATTTTTTAATTGAAGCAACACTGTTTTACCATTACATACATTTGTGATGTGCATCACTGAAATCAGTAGATGTATATAGTACTACTTAAGGTCCAATTGTATCTTCTTCTAGTCACTTGTCCTCTGTATGCCAATGTTTCTATCCATTATTCTTCCACCTTCTCTTGTGGTAACCACTAGTTGACCTCATTGTCCTAAAGTTTATTATATTTCTTCAGTTCATTGTTTGATTGTTTTCTCTAACCAAATGTGAGTGAAATATTATGACATTAGTCTGACTCCTTTTAACTTACTTCAGTAAACAAAGTGCCTTCTAGATTCATTCATGTGATCACAAAAGACAGGATTGATTTTATTTTTAATTGAAACAATTGTGATCTAGAGTCCATCATAGTTAAATTTCACATATACAGTGAGTCAGGCCATTCCCATAATCAGTGTCAGCCTCCTTCCACCTCCTTCTACCAACAGTCCGTTAGTACATCCTATACCACCACCTTTTGCCCCCTGACCTGCCTGTATAACAGGCTGCTTTAAGTTTAAATTGTTAAAGTTTTAAGTCCCCTAATTCTATTACCATTGATTAAGCTTTTTAAATAAAGTTCCATTGTATGTTTAATTATATATGTATTGTGTGTATAAGTACATATGTATATAAGTACACATACATATATATGTTGAAGAGAGATAATGCATAGACACTTAAGATTGTTTTTACCTTATTGCTATTGTAAATGCTGCAGTTATATGGAGGTACATACCTCATCATATCAGAACTTTCTTTTTAAATTTGAATATCAGAAAAAAGTTCCCCATTTTTTACTACTGAGGTATAATATATTATAATATTTGGGGGATCACACCCAATGATGCTCAAGGGTTACTCCTGGCTATGTACTCAGAAATCGCTCCTGGCACGGGGAATCAAACCAAAGTACATCCTAGGCTAGCGTGTGCAAGGCAGATACCTCACAACATGGACCACCACTCCAGCCCCCTTTATAATATTTTTTAAAAATGTCTTCTATATGCTTTATAAATAAATAATGTTATTATAATTATTAATTAATAAATAAAATTAACAACACATAATAGGTATATAAAATAAACTGTCATCACTTGTATTTGAAGACAAAGTATAAAAAACTGAATACATTAAAATATTCAAGATACAATCACTCTTTACCAATAAAAATTCCAGACTACAAAAATGTTATTAGAAACAAATAGAAATCTAGTAAAATGGCATATTATCAAAGTAATATACAAAATTATATTACATTTCTGTACTCAAACAAAGAACTAAAAATATAGCAATCAAGAACACAACTCCATTTACAGTCACATTGAAAATTAAATTTCTTGGAATAAATTTAATTAAAGATAAGAAAGATCTCTCAATTCAAAATTATCTGAGTTTCTTAGGCAGAGTAAAGACAAAAAATGAAGCATTATTAATAGCTCAAAGATGTATCATAAGATCTTAGTATTCCCTCCCTGAACTGTATATATTTTTATTTGTTCCATTATATTTTCTAATGAAATTATCTACTTGTGGCATATCTTATACTTACTATCTAATTTATTACCTCTAATATCTATTGTGAATTCTGCCTGTGCCTCCAAGTCAGTTGCTCACTCTAGCCCTAACACAATTTTGTTAATGTCTCATAACTGACTATGACTATAACTGACTATCTATGCTTATTAGCATAGATAATTTTATCTCACCTATTTGTTTTCTTGTCTTCTGTAGAAGAATTGAATATGCTCAAGTAAACTACAAAAGCTGAGTCTCCAGACTGGATCAATAGTACACAGGTTAAGGTGCTACCCAAATTCAATCTCTGGCATCCCATATGGTCCCCTGATCACCAACAGGAGTGATTCCTGAGTGTAGAGAAAGGAGTAAGCCCTGAGCACTGCCAGCTGTGACCAATAAATAAATAAATAAATAAATAAATAAATAAATAAATAAATAAATAAATAAATAAATAAATAAATAAAGCTGAGTCTCTTTTTCCTGTTAATCAAATCAGGCTCTGAGACTAAGGCCCAGCACTTACCAGGCTTTCTTTAAGAAATGTTGCTTACCACGTAAACTCAGTGTATTCAACATCTTTATCCCCACCCCACCCCACAAGTACATTTCTCAGTGAAATCAGGTGAAGTTGAGTATGTAGGTACTGAAATCAAGTTATCTAAATATAAATTCTTCCTTTGCTACTTTTTAATGGTCTGGTCTTAGACAGGTTATCTACCTCATTCTGTGCCCCATCACT